>NW_028252552.1:0-51743 GCF_964263255.1 Lissotriton vulgaris | reverse complement strand
ATCTTGAATCCAGTGGCCAAGTGAGCAAGGGACTCACGTCTGAGCATACCCTGCCAACTTAGGGCGTACAAAGCGATACAAAAAGGGATGGTGGACGGAGCGTTTAAGCAAATCAAACACTCACCCCAGTCAACTGATCTGGGTTTAATCCATCACCATTCTTTAGCTCACTCAGCCACCCCAGTTCAGACATGGCCATATGCAAATCAGTCTGACCCTGTGCCTCATGGGAACAGTCCAGCCCGAACTGCCAAGACATGTCTTCCCTTGACCGGAAACAAGCATCCTGGGACCGGTTTCGGATTCATAATCCTCATCAGCCAGGCTATCTTGAATCCAGTGGCCAAGTGAGCAAGGGACCCACGTCTGAGCATACCCTGCCAACTTAGGGCGAACAAAGCGATACAAAAAGGGGTGATGGACAGAGCGTTTGAGCAAATCAAACACTCACCCCCAGTTAACTGATCTGGGTTTAATCCATCACCATTCTTTAGCTCACTCAGCCACCCCAGTTCAGACATGGCCATATGCAAATCAGTCTGACCCTGTGCCTCATGGGAACAGTCCAGCCCGAACTGCCAAGCCATCTCTTCCCTGGACCGGAAACAAGCATCCTGGGACCGGTTTCGGATTCATAATCCTCATCAGCTAGGCTATCTTGAATCCAGTGGCCAAGTGAGCAAGGGACTCACGTCTGAGCATACCCTGTCAACTTAGGGCGAACAAAGCAATACAAAAGGGGATGGTGGACGGAGCGTTTAAGCAAATCAAACACTCACCCCCGGTCAACTGCTCTGGGTTTAATCCATCACCATTCTTTAGCTCACTCAGCCACCCCAGTTCAGACATGGCCATATGCAAATCAGTCTGACCCTGTGCCTCATGGTAACAGTCCAGCCCGAACTGCCAAGCCATGTCTTCCCTGGACCGGAAACAAGCATCCTGGGACCGGTTTTGGATTCATAATCCTCATCAGCTAGGCTATCTTGAATCCAGTGGCCAAGTGAAGTGAGCAAGGGACTCAGGTCTGAGCATACCCTGCCAACTTAGGGCGAACAAAGCGATACAAAAGGGGATGATGGACAGAGCGTTTGAGCAAATCAGACACTCACCCCAGTCAACTGATCTGGGTTTAATCCATCACCATTCTTTATCTCACTCAGCCACCCCAGTTCAGACATGGCCATATGCAAATCAGTCTGACCCTGTGCCTCATGGGAACAGTCCAGCCCGAACTGCGAAGCCATGTCTTCCCTGGACCGGAAACAAGCATCCTGGGACCGGTTTCGGATTCATAATCCTCATCAGCCAGGCTATCTTGAATCCAGTGGCCAAGTGAGCAAGGGACCCACGTCTGAGCATACCCTGCCAACTTAGGGCGAACAAAGCGATACAAAAAGGGGTGATGGACAGAGCGTTTGAGCAAATCAAACACTCACCCCCAGTCAACTGATCTGGGTTTAATCCATCACCATTCTTTAGCTCACTCTGCCACCCCAGTTCAGACACGGCCATATGCAAATCAGTCTGACCCTGTGCCTCATGGGAACAGTCCAGCCCGAACTGCCAAGCCATCTCTTCCCTGGACCGGAAACAAGCATCCTGGGCCCGGTTTCGGATTCATAATCCTCATCAGCTAGTCTATCTTGAATCCAGTGGCCAAGTGAGCAAGGGACTCACGTCTGAGCATACCCTGCAAATTTAGGGCGAACAAAGCGATACAAAAGGGGATGATTGACGGAGCGTTTGAGCAAATCAGACACTCACCCCAGTCAACTGATCTGGGTTTAATCCATCACCATTCTTTATCTCTCTCTGCCACCCCAGTTCAGACATGGCCATATGCAAATCAGGCTGACCCTGTGCCTCATGGGAACAGTCCAGCCCGAACTGCGAAGCCATGTCTTCCCTGGACCGGAAACAAGCATCCTGGGACAGGTTTCGGATTCATAATCCTCATCAGCCAGGCTATCTTGAATCCAGTGGCCAAGTGAGCAAGGGACCCACGTCTGAGCATACCCTGCCAACTTAGGGCGCACAAAGCGATACAAAAAGGGGTGATGGACAGAGCGTTTGAGCAAATCAAACACTCACCCCCAGTCAACTGATCTGGGTTTAATCCATCACCATTCTTTACCTCACTCAGCCACCCCAGTTCAGAAATGGCCATATGCAAATCAGTCTGACCCTGTGCCTCATGGGAACAGTCCAGCCCGAACTGCCAAGCCATCTCTTCTCTGGACCGGAAACAAGCATCCTGGGACCAATTTCGGATTCATGATCCTCATCAGCTAGGCTATCTTGAATCCAGTGGCCAAGTGAGCAAGGGACTCACGTCTGAGCATACCCTGCCAATTTAGGGCGAACAAAGCGATACAAAAGGGGATGATGGACGGAGCGTTTGAGAAAATCCGACACTCACCCCTAGTAAACTGATCTGGGTTTAATCCATCACCATTCTTTAGCTCACTCAGCCACCCCAGTTCAGATATGGCCATATGCAAATCAGTCTGACCCTGTGCCTCATGGGAACAGTCCGGCCCGAACTGCCAAGCCATCTCTTCCCTGGACCGGAAACAAGCATCCTGGGACCGGTTTCGGATTCATAATCCTCATCAGCTAGGCTATCTTGAATCCAGTGGCCAAGTGAGCAAGGGCCTCACGTCTGAGCATACCCTGCCAACTTAGGGCGAACAAAGTGATACAAAAGGGGATGATGGACGGAGCTTTTGAGCAAATCAAACACTCATCCCCAGTCAACTGATCTCGGTTTAATCCATCACCATTCTTTACCTCACTCAGCCACCCCAGTTCAGAAATGGCCATATGCAAATCAGTCTGACCCTGTGCCTCATGGGAACAGTCCAGCCCGAACTGCCAAGCCATCTCTTCCCTGGACCGGAAACAAGCATCCTGGGACCAATTTCGGATTCATGATCCTCATCAGCTAGGCTATCTTGAATCCAGTGGCCGAGTGAGCAAGGGACTCACGTCTGAGCATACCCTGCCAATTTAGGGCGAACAAAGCGATACAAAAGGGGATGATGGACGGAGCGTTTGAGAAAATCCGACACTCACCCCTAGTAAACTGATCTGGGTTTAATCCATCACCATTCTTTAGCTCACTCAGCCACCCCAGTTCAGATATGGCCATATGCAAATCAGTCTGACCCTGTGCCTCATGGGAACAGTCCGGCCCGAACTGCCAAGCCATCTCTTCCCTGGACCGGAAACAAGCATCCTGGGACCGGTTTCGGATTCATAATCCTCATCAGCTAGGCTATCTTGAATCCAGTGGCCAAGTGAGCAAGGGCCTCACGTCTGAGCATACCCTGCCAACTTAGGGCGAACAAAGTGATACAAAAGGGGATGATGGACGGAGCTTTTGAGCAAATCAAACACTCATCCCCAGTCAACTGATCTCGGTTTAATCCATCACCATTCTTTAGCTCACTCAGCCACCCCAGTTCAGATATGGCCGTATGCTAATCAGTCTGACCCTGTGCCTCATGGGAACAGTCCAGCCCGAACTGCCAAGCCATCTCTTCCCTGGACCCGAAACAAGCATCCTGGGACCGGTTTCGGATTCATGATCCTCATCAGCTAGGCTATCTTGAATCCAGTGGCCAAGTGAGCAAGGGACTCACGTCTGAGCATACCCTGCCAATTTAGGGCGAACAAAGCGATACAAAAAGGGGTGATGGACGGAGCGTTTGAGCAAATCAAACACTCACCTCCAGTCAACTGATCTGGGTTTAATCCATCACCATTCTTTAGCTCACTCAGCCACCCCAGTTCAGATATGGCCGTATGCTAATCAGTCTGACCCTGTGCCTCATGGGAACAGTCCAGCCCGAACTGCCAAGCCATCTCTTCCCTGGACCCGAAACAAGCATCCTGGGACCGGTTTCGGATTCATGATCCTCATCAGCTAGGCTATCTTGAATCCAGTGGCCAAGTGAGCAAGGGACTCACGTCTGAGCATACCCTGCCAATTTAGGGCGAACAAAGCGATACAAAAAGGGGTGATGGACGGAGCGTTTGAGCAAATCAAACACTCACCTCCAGTCAACTGATCTGGGTTTAATCCATCACCATTCTTTAGCTCACTCAGCCACCCCAATTCAGACATGGCCATATGCAAATCAGTCTGACCCTGTGCCTCATGGGAACAGTCCAGCCCGAACTGCTAAGCCATCTCTTCCCTGGAGCGGAAACAAGCATCCTGGGACCGGTTTTGGATATATAATCCTCATCAGCTAGGCTATCTTGAATCCAGTGGCCAAGTGAGCAAGGGACTCACGTCTGAGCATACCCTGCCAACTTAGGGCGAACAAAGCGATACAAAAAGGGATGGTGGACGGAGCGTTTAAGCAAATCAAACACTCACCCCAGTCAACTGATCTGGGTTTAATCCATCACCATTCTTTAGCTCACTCAGCCACCCCAGTTCAGACATGGCCATATGCAAATCAGTCTGACCCTGTGCCTCATGGGAACAGTCCAGCCCGAACTGCCAAGACATGTCTTCCCTTGACCGGAAACAAGCATCCTGGGACCGGTTTCGGATTCATAATCCTCATCAGCCAGGCTATCTTGAATCCAGTGGCCAAGTGAGCAAGGGACCCACGTCTGAGCATACCCTGCCAACTTAGGGCGAACAAAGCGATACAAAAAGGGGTGATGGACAGAGCGTTTGAGCAAATCAAACACTCACCCCCAGTTAACTGATCTGGGTTTAATCCATCACCATTCTTTAGCTCACTCAGCCACCCCAGTTCAGACATGGCCATATGCAAATCAGTCTGACCCTGTGCCTCATGGGAACAGTCCAGCCCAAACTGCCAAGCCATCTCTTCCCTGGACCGGAAACAAGCATCCTGGGACCGGTTTCGGATTCATAATCCTCATCAGCTAGGCTATCTTGAATCCAGTGGCCAAGTGAGCAAGGGACTCACGTCTGAGCATACCCTGCCAACTTAGGGCGAACAAAGCGATACAAAAGGGGATGGTGGACGGAGCGTTTAAGCAAATCAAACACTCACCCCCAGTCAACTGATCTGGGTTTAATCCATCACCATTCTTTAGCTCACTCAGCCACCCCAGTTCAGATATGGCCATATGCAAATCAGTCTGACCCTGTGCCTCATGGTAACAGTCCAGCCCGAACTGCCAAGCCATGTCTTCCCTGGACCGGAAACAAGCATCCTGGGACTGGTTTTGGATTCATAATCCTCATCAGCTAGGCTATCTTGAATCCAGTGGCCAAGTGAAGTGAGCAAGGGACTCACGTCTGAGCATACCCTGCCAACTTAGGGCGCACAAAGCGATACAAAAGGGGATGATGGACAGAGCGTTTGAGCAAATCAGACACTCACCCCAGTCAACTGATCTGGGTTTAATCCATCACCATTCTTTATCTCACTCAGCCACCCCAGTTCAGACATGGCCATATGCAAATCAGTCTGACCCTGTGCCTCATGGGAACAGTCCAGCCCGAACTGCGAAGCCATGTCTTCCCTGGACCGGAAACAAGCATCCTGGGACCGGTTTCGGATTCATAATCCTCATCAGCCAGGCTATCTTGAATCCAGTGGCCAAGTGAGCAAGGGACCCACGTCTGAGCATACCCTGCCAACTTAGGGCGAACAAAGCGATACAAAAAGGGGTGATGGACAGAGCGTTTGAGCAAATCAAACACTCACCCCAGTCAACTGATCTGGGTTTAATCCATCACCATTCTTTATCTCACTCAGCCACCCCAGTTCAGACATGGCCATATGCAAATCAGTCTGACCCTGTGCCTCATGGGAACAGTCCAGCCCGAACTGGCAAGCCATCTCTTCCCTGGACCGGAAACAAGCATCCTGGGACCGGTTTCGGATTCATGATCCTCATCAGCTAGGCTATCTTGAATCCAGTGGCCAAGTGAGCAAGGGACTCAAGTCTGAGCATACCCTGCCAATTTAGGGCGAACAAAGCGATACAAAAGGTGATGATGGACGGAGCGTTTGAGCAAATCAGACACTCACCCCTAGTAAACTGATCTGGGTTTAATCCATCACCATTCTTTAGCTCACTCTGCCACCCCAGTTCAGACACGGCCATATGCAAATCAGTCTGACCCTGTGCCTCATGGGAACAGTCCAGCCCGAACTGCCAAGCCATCTCTTCCCTCGACCGGAAACAAGCATCCTGGGCCCGGTTTCGGATTCATAATCCTCATCAGCTAGTCTATCTTGAATCCAGTGGCCAAGTGAGCAAGGGACTCACGTCTGAGCATACCCTGCCAATTTAGGGCGAACAAAGCGATACAAAAGGGGATGATTGGCGGAGCGTTTGAGCAAATCAGACACTCACCCCAGTCAACTGATCTGGGTTTAATCCATCACCATTCTTTATCTCTCTCTGCCACCCCAGTTCAGACATGGCCATATGCAAATCAGGCTGACCCAGTGCCTCATGGGATCAGTCCAGCCCGAACTGCGAAGCCATGTCTTCCCTGGACCGGAAACAAGCATCCTGGGACAGGTTTCGGATTCATAATCCTCATCAGCCAGGCTATCTTGAATCCAGTGGCCAAGTGAGCAATGGACCCACGTCTGAGCATACCCTGCCAACTTAGGGCGAACAAAGCAATACAAAAATGGGTGATGGACGGAGCATTTGAGCAAATCAAACACTCACCCCCAGTCAACTGATCTGGGTTTAATCCATCACCTGTTTTTTAGCTCACTCAGCCACCCCAGTTCAGACCTGGCCATATGCAAATCAGTCTGACCCTGTGCCTCATGGGAACAGTCCAGCCCGAACTGCCAAGGCATGTCTTCCCTGGACCGGAAACAAGCTTCTGAGGACCGGTTTCTGGCATCCCAGCCGTCTTCAGCCCAGCTTGCTTGATTCCAGTGGCAAAGTGAGCAAGTGACTCACGTCTGAGCATACCCTGCCAACTTAGGGCGAACAAAGCGATACAAAAGGGGATGGTGGACGGAGCGTTTAAGCAAATCAAACACTCACCCCCAGTCAACTGATCTGGGTTTAATCCATCACCATTCTTTAGCTCACTCAGCCACCCCAGTTCAGACATGGCCATATGCAAATCAGTCTGACCCTGTGCCTCATGGTAACAGTCCAGCCCGAACTGCCAAGCCATGTCTTCCCTGGACCTGAAACAAGCATCCTGGGACCGGTTTTGGATTCATAATCCTCATCAGCTAGGCTATCTTGAATCCAGTGGCCAAGTGAAGTGAGCAAGGGACTCACGTCTGAGCATACCCTGGCAACTTAGGGCGAACAAAGCGATACAAAAGGGGATGATGGACAGAGCGTTTGAGCAAATCAGACACTCACCCCAGTCAACTGATCTGGGTTTAATCCATCACCATTCTTTATCTCACTCAGCCACCCCAGTTCAGACATGGCCATATGCAAATCAGTCTGACCCTGTGCCTCATGGGAACAGTCCAGCCCGAACTGCGAAGCCATGTCTTCCCTGGACCGGAAACAAGCATCCTGGGACCGGTTTCGGATTCATAATCCTCATCAGCCAGGCTATCTTGAATCCAGTGGCCAAGTGAGCAAGAGACCCACGTCTGAGCATACCCTGCCAACTTAGGGCGAACAAAGCAATACAAAAATGGGTGATGGACGGAGCATTTGAGCAAATCAAACACTCACCCCCAGTCAACTGATCTGGGTTTAATCCATCACCATTTTTTAGCTCACTCAGCCACCCCACTTCAGACCTGGCCATATGCAAATCAGTCTGACCCTGTGCCTCATGGGAACAGTCCAGCCCGAACTGCCAAGGCATGTCTTCCCTGGACCCGAAACAAGCTTCTGAGGACCAGTGTCTGGCATCCCAGCCGTCTTCAGCCCAGCTTGCTTGATTCCAGTGGCAAAGTGAGCAAGTGACTCACATTTGAGCATACCCTGCCAACTTAGGGCGTACAAAGCGATACAAAAGGGGATGATGGACGGAGCGTTTGAGCAAATCAGACACTCACCCCAGTCAACTGATCTGGGTTTAATCCACCACCATTCTTTATCTCACTCAGCCACCCCAGCTCAGACATGGCCGTATGCAAATCAGTCCGACCCTGTGCCTCATGGGAACAGTCCAGCCTAAACTGCGAAGCCATGTCTTCCCTGGACCGGAAACAAGCATCCTGGGACCGGTTTCGGATTCATAATCCTCATCAGCCAGGTTATCTTGAATCCAGTGGCCAAGTGAGCAAGGGACTCACGTCTCAGCATACCCTGCCCACTTAGGGCGAACAAAGCGATACAAAAGGGGATGATGGATGGAGCGTTTGAGCCAATCAAACACTCACCCCCAGTCAACTGATCTGGGTTTAATCCATCACCATTCTTTAGCTCACTCAGCCACCCCAGTTCAGACATGGCCATATGCAAATCAGTCTGACCCTGTGCCTCATGGGAACAGTCCAGCCCGAACTGCCAAGACATGTCTTCCCTTGACCGGAAACAAGCATCCTGGGACCGGTTTCGGATTCATAATCCTCATCAGCCAGGCTATCTTGAATCCAGTTGCCAAGTGAGCAAGGGACCCACGTCTGAGCATACCCTGCCAACTTAGGGCGAACAAAGCGATACAAAAAGGGGTGATGGACAGAGCGTTTGAGCAAATAAAACACTCACCCCCAGTCAACTGATCTGGGTTTAATCCATCACCATTCTTTAGCTCACTCAGCCACCCCAGTTCAGACATGGCCATATGCAAATCAGGCTGACCCTGTGCCTCATGGGAACAGTCCAGCCCGAACTGCCAAGCCATCTCTTCCCTGGACCGGAAACAAGCATCCTGGGACCGGTGTCGTATTCATGATCCTCATCAGCTAGGCTATCTTGAATCCAGTGGCCAAGTGAGCAAGGGACCCACGTCTGAGCATACCCTGCCAACTTAGGGCGAACAAAGCGATACAAAAAGGGGTGATGGACAGAGCGTTTGAGCAAATCAAACACTCACCCCCAGTCAACTGATCTGGGTTTAATCCATCACCATTTTTTAGCTCACTCAGCCACCCCAGTTCAGACCTGGCCATATGCAAATCAGTCTGACCCTGTGCCTCATGGGAACAGTCCAGCCCGAACCGCCAAGGCATGTCTTCCCTGGACCGGAAACAAGCTTCTGAGGACCGGTTTCTGGCATCCCAGCCGTCTTCAGCCCGGCTTGCTTGATTCCAGTGGCAAAGTGAGCAAGTGACTCACGTCTGAGCATACCCTGCCACCTTAGGGCGAACAAAGCGATACAAAAGGGGATGGTGGACGGAGCGTTTAAGCAAATCAAACACTCACCTCCAGTCAACTGATCTGGGTTTAATCCATCACCATTCTTTAGCTCACTCAGCCACCCCAGTTCAGACATGGCCATATGCAAATCAGGCTGACCCTGTGCCTCATGGGAACAGTCCAGCCCGAACTGCCAAGCCATCTCTTCCCTGGACCGGAAACAAGCATCCTGGGACCGGTTTCGGATTCATAATCCTCATCAGCTAGGCTATCTTGAATCCAGTGGCCAAGTGAGCAAGGGACTCACGTCTGAGCATACCCTGCCAATTTAGGGCGAACAAAGCGATACAAAAGGGGATGGTGGACGGAGCGTTTAAGCAAATCAAACACTCACCCCCAGTCAACTGATCTGGGTTTAATCCATCACCATTCTTTAGCTCACTCAGCCACCCCAGTTCAGACATGGCCATATGCAAATTAGTCTGACCCTGTGCCTCATGGTAACAGTCCAGCCCGAACTGCCAAGCCATGTCTTCCCTGGACCGGAAACAAGCATCCTGGGACCGGTTTTGGATTCATAATCCTCATCAGCTAGGCTATCTTGAATCCAGTGGCCAAGTGAAGTGAGCAAGGGACTCACGTCTGAGCATACCCTGCCAACTTAGGGCGAACAAAGCGATACAAAAGGGGATGATGGACAGAGCGTTTGAGCAAATCAGACACTCACCCCAGTCAACTGATCTGGGTTTAATCCATCACCATTCTTTATCTCGCTCAGCCACCCCAGTTCAGACATGGCCATATGCAAATCAGTCTGACCCTGTGCCTCATGGGAACAGTCCAGCCCGAACTGCGAAGCCATGTCTTCCCTGGACCAGAAACAAGCATCCTGGGACCGGTTTCGGATTCATAATCCTCATCAGCCAGGCTATCTTGAATCCAGTGGCCAAGTGAGCAAGGGACCCACGTCTGAGCATACCCTGCCAACTTAGGGCGAACAAAGCGATACAAAAAGGGGTGATGGACAGAGCGTTTGAGCAAATCAAACACTCACCCCCAGTCAACTGATCTGGGTTTAATCCATCACCATTCTTTATCTCACTCAGCGACCCCAGTTCAGACATGGCCATATGCAAATCAGTCTGACCCTGTGCCTCATGGGAACAGTCCAGCCCGAACTGCCAAGCCATCTCTTCCCTGGACCGGAAACAAGCATCCTGGGACCGGTTTCGGATTCATGATCCTCATCAGCTAGGCTATCTTGAATCCAGTGGCCAAGTGAGCAAGGGACTCACGTCTGAGCATACCCTGCCAATTTAGGGCGAACAAAGCGATACAAAAGGTGATGATGGACGGAGCGTTTGAGCAAATCAGACACTCACCCCTAGTAAACTGATCTGGGTTTAATCCATCACCATTCTTTAGCTCACTCAGCCACCCCAGTTCAGACACGGCCATATGCAAATCAGTCTGACCCTGTGCCTCATGGGAACAGTCCAGCCCGAACTGCCAAGCCATCTCTTCCCTGGACCGGAAACAAGCATCCTGGGCCCGGTTTCGGATTCATAATCCTCATCAGCTAGTCTATCTTGAATCCAGTGGCCAAGTGAGCAAGGGACTCACGTCTGAGCATACCCTGCCAATTTAGGGCGAACAAAGCGATACAAAAGGGGATGATTGACGGAGCGTTTGAGCAAATCAGACACTCACCCCAGTCAACTGATCTGGGTTTAATCCATCACCATTCTTTATCTCTCTCTGCCACCCCAGTTCAGACATGGCCATATGCAAATCAGGCTGACCCTGTGCCTCATGGGAACAGTCCAGCCCGAACTGCGAAGCCATGTCTTCCCTGGACCGTAAACAAGCATCCTGGGACAGGTTTCGGATTCATAATCCTCATCAGCCAGGCTATCTTGAATCCAGTGGCCAAGTGAGCAAGGGACCCACGTCTGAGCATACCCTGCCAACTTAGGGCGAACAAAGCAATACAAAAATGGGTGATGGACGGAGCATTTGAGCAAATCAAACACTCACCCCCAGTCAACTGATCTGGGTTTAATCCATCACCATTTTTTAGCTCACTCAGCCACCCCAGTTCAGACCTGGCCATATGCAAATCAGTCTGACCCTGTGCCTCATGGGAACAGTCCAGCCCGAACTGCCAAGGCATGTCTTCCCTGGACCGGAAACAAGCTTCTGAGGACCGGTTTCTGGCATCCCAGCCGTCTTCAGCCCAGCTTGCTTGATTCCAGTGGCAAAGTGAGCAAGTGACTCACGTCTGAGCATACCCTGCCAACTTAGGGCGAACAAAGCGATACAAAAGGGGATGGTGGACGGAGCGTTTAAGCAAATCAAACACTCACCCCCAGTCAACTGATCTGGGTTTAATCCATCACCATTCTTTAGCTCACTCAGCCACCCCAGTTCAGACATGGCCATATGCAAATCAGTCTGACCCTGTGCCTCATGGTAACAGTCCAGCCCGAACTGCCAAGCCATGTCTTCCCTGGACCGGAAACAAGCATCCTGGGACCGGTTTTGGATTCATAATCCTCATCAGCTAGGCTATCTTGAATCCAGTGGCCAAGTGAAGTGAGCAAGGGACTCACGTCTGAGCATACCCTGCCAACTTAGGGCGAACAAAGCGATACAAAAGGGGATGATGGACAGAGCGTTTGAGCAAATCAGACACTCACCCCAGTCAACTGATCTGGGTTTAATCCATCACCATTCTTTATCTCGCTCAGCCACCCCAGTTCAGACATGGCCATATGCAAATCAGTCTGACCCTGTGCCTCATGGGAACAGTCCAGCCCGAACTGCGAAGCCATGTCTTCCCTGGACCAGAAACAAGCATCCTGGGACCGGTTTCGGATTCATAATCCTCATCAGCCAGGCTATCTTGAATCCAGTGGCCAAGTGAGCAAGGGACCCACGTCTGAGCATACCCTGCCAACTTAGGGCGAACAAAGCGATACAAAAAGGGGTGATGGACAGAGCGTTTGAGCAAATCAAACACTCACCCCCAGTCAACTGATCTGGGTTTAATCCATCATCATTCTTTATCTCACTCAGCCACCCCAGTTCAGACATGGCCATATGCAAATCAGTCTGACCCTGTGCCTCATGGGAACAGTCCAGCCCGAACTGCCAAGCCATCTCTTCCCTGGACCGGAAACAAGCATCCTGGGACCGGTTTCGGATTCATGATCCTCATCAGCTAGGCTATCTTGAATCCAGTGGCCAAGTGAGCAAGGGACTCACGTCTGAGCATACCCTGCCAATTTAGGGCGAACAAAGCGATACAAAAGGTGATGATGGACGGAGCGTTTGAGCAAATCAGACACTCACCCCTAGTAAACTGATCTGGGTTTAATCCATCACCATTCTTTAGCTCACTCAGCCACCCCAGTTCAGACACGGCCATATGCAAATCAGTCTGACCCTGTGCCTCATGGGAACAGTCCAGCCCGAACTGCCAAGCCATCTCTTCCCTGGACCGGAAACAAGCATCCTGGGCCCGGTTTCGGATTCATAATCCTCATCAGCTAGTCTATCTTGAATCCAGTGGCCAAGTGAGCAAGGGACTCATGTCTGAGCATACCCTGCCAATTTAGGGCGAACAAAGCGATACAAAAGGGGATGATTGACGGAGCGTTTGAGCAAATCAGACACTCACCCCAGTCAACTGATCTGGGTTTAATCCATCACCATTCTTTATCTCTCTCTGCCACCCCAGTTCAGACATGGCCATATGCAAATCAGGCTGACCCTGTGCCTCATGGGAACAGTCCAGCCCGAACTGCGAAGCCATGTCTTCCCTGGACCGGAAACAAGCATCCTGGGACAGGTTTCGGATTCATAATCCTCATCAGCCAGGCTATCTTGAATCCAGTGGCCAAGTGAGCAAGGGACCCACGTCTGAGCATACCCTGCCAACTTAGGGCGAACAAAGCAATACAAAAATGGGTGATGGACGGAGCATTTGAGCAAATCAAACACTCACCCCCAGTCAACTGATCTGGGTTTAATCCATCACCATTTTTTAGCTCACTCAGCCACCCCAGTTCAGACCTGGCCATATGCAAATCAGTCTGACCCTGTGCCTCATGGGAACAGTCCAGCCCGAACTGCCAAGGCATATCTTCCCTGGACCGGAAACAAGCTTCTGAGGACCGGTTTCTGGCATCCCAGCCGTCTTCAGCCCAGCTTGCTTGATTCCAGTGGCAAAGTGAGCAAGTGACTCACGTCTGAGCATACCCTGCCAACTTAGGGCGAACAAAGCGATACAAAAGGGGATGGTGGACGGAGCGTTTAAGCAAATCAAACACTCACCCCCAGTCAACTGATCTGGGTTTAATCCATCACCATTCTTTAGCTCACTAAGCCACCCCAGTTCAGACATGGCCATATGCAAATCAGTCTGACCCTGTGCCTCATGGTAACAGTCCAGCCCGAACTGCCAAGCCATGTCTTCCCTGGACCGGAAACCAGCATCCTGGGACCGGTTTTGGATTCATAATCCTCATCAGCTAGGCTATCTTGAATCCAGTGGCCAAGTGAAGTGAGCAAGGGACTCACGTCTGAGCATACCCTGGCAATTTAGGGCGAACAAAGCGATACAAAAGGGGATGATGGACAGAGCGTTTGAGCAAATCAGACACTCACCCCAGTCAACTGATCTGGGTTTAATCCATCACCATTCTTTATCTCACTCAGCCACCCCAGTTCAGACATGGCCATATGCAAATCAGTCTGACCCTGTGCCTCATGGGAACAGTCCAGCCCGAACTGCGAAGCCATGTCTTCCCTGGACCGGAAACAAGCATCCTGGGACCGGTTTCGGATTCATAATCCTCATCAGCCAGGCTATCTTGAATCCAGTGGCCAAGTGAGCAAGAGACCCACGTCTGAGCATACCCTGCCAACTTAGGGCGAACAAAGCAATACAAAAATGGGTGATGGACGGAGCATTTGAGCAAATCAAACACTCACCCCCAGTCAACTGATCTGGGTTTAATCCATCACCATTTTTTAGCTCACTCAGCCACCCCACTTCAGACCTGGCCATATGCAAATCAGTCTGACCCTGTGCCTCATGGGAACAGTCCAGCCCGAACTGCCAAGGCATGTCTTCCCTGGACCCGAAACAAGATTCTGAGGACCAGTTTCTGGCATCCCAGCCGTCTTCAGCCCAGCTTGCTTGATTCCAGTCGCAAAGTGAGCAAGTGACTCACATTTGAGCATACCCTGCCAACTTTGGGCGTACAAAGCGATACAAAAGGGGATGATGGACGGAGCGTTTGGGCAAATCAGACACTCACCCCAGTCAACTGATCTGGGTTTAATCCACCACCATTCTTTATCTCACTCAGGCACCCCAGTTCAGACATGGCCGTATGCAAATCAGTCCGACCCTGTGCCTCATGGGAACAGTCCAGCCTAAACTGCGAAGCCATGTCTTCCCTGGACCGGAAACAATCATCCTGGGACCGGTTTCGGATTCATAATCCTCATCAGCCAGGTTATCTTGAATCCAGTGGCCAAGTGAGCAAGGGACTCACGTCTCAGCATACCCTGCCCACTTAGGGCGAACAAAGCGATACAAAAGGGGATGATGGATGGAGCGTTTGAGCCAATCAAACACTCACCCCCAGTCAACTGATCTGGGTTTAATCCATCACCATTCTTTAGCTCACTCAGCCACCCCAGTTCAGACATGGCCATATGCAAATCAGTCTGACCCTGTGCCTCATGGGAACAGTCCAGCCCGAACTGCCAAGACATGTCTTCCCTTGACCGGAAACAAGCATCCTGGGACCGGTTTCGGATTCATAATCCTCATCAGCCAGGCTATCTTGAATCCAGTTGCCAAGTGAGCAAGGGACCCACGTCTGAGCATACCCTGCCAACTTAGGGCGAACGAAGCGATACAAAAAGGGGTGATGGACAGAGCGTTTGAGCAAATCAAACACTCACCCCCAGTCAACTGATCTGGGTTTAATCCATCACCATTCTTTAGCTCACTCAGCCACCCCAGTTCAGACATGGCCATATGCAAATCAGGCTGACCCTGTGCCTCATGGGAACAGTCCAGCCCGAACTGCCAAGCCATCTCTTCCCTGGACCGGAAACAAGCATCCTGGGACCGGTGTCGTATTCATGATCCTCATCAGCTAGGCTATCTTGAATCCAGTGGCCAAGTGAGCAAGGGACCCACGTCTGAGCATACCCTGCCAACTTAGGGCGAACAAAGCGATACAAAAAGGGGTGATGGACAGAGCGTTTGAGCAAATCAAACACTCACCCCCAGTCAACTGATCTGGGTTTAATCCATCACCATTTTTTAGCTCACTCAGCCACCCCAGTTCAGACCTGGCCATATGCAAATCAGTCTGACCCTGTGCCTCATGGGAACAGTCCAGCCCGAACTGCCAAGGCATGTCTTCCCTGGACCGGAAACAAGCTTCTGAGGACCGGTTTCTGGCATCCCACCCGTCTTCAGCCCGGCTTGCTTGATTCCAGTGGCAAAGTGAGCAAGTGACTCACGTGTGAGCATACTCTGCCACCCTAGGGCGAACAAAGCGATACAAAAGGGGATGGTGGACGGAGCGTTTAAGCAAATCAAACACTCACCTCCAGTCAACTGATCTGGGTTTAATCCATCACCATTCTTTAGCTCACTCAGCCACCCCAGTTCAGACATGGCCATATGCAAATCAGTCTGACCCTGTGCCTCATGGTAACAGTCCAGCCCGAACTGCCAAGCCATGTCTTCCCTGGACCGGAAACAAGCATCCTGGGACCGGTTTTGGATTCATAATCCTCATCAGCTAGGCTATCTTGAATACAGTGGCCAAGTGAAGTGAGCAAGGGACTCACGTCTGAGCATACCCTGGCAACTTAGGGCGAACAAAGCGATACAAAAGGGGATGATGGACAGAGCGTTTGAGCAAATCAGACACTCACCCCAGTCAACTGATCTGGGTTTAATCCATCACCATTCTTTATCTCACTCAGCCACCCCAGTTCAGACATGGCCATATGCAAATCAGTCTGACCCTGTGCCTCATGGGAACAGTCCAGCCCGAACTGAGAAGCCATGTCTTCCCTGGACCGGAAACAAGCATCCTGGGAGCGGTTTCGGATTCATAATCCTCATCAGCCAGGCTATCTTGAATCCAGTGGCCAAGTGAGCAAGGGACCCACGTCTGAGCATACCCTGCCAACTTAGGGCGAACAAAGCAATACAAAAATGGGTGATGGACGGAGCAATTTAGCAAATCAAACACTCACCCCCAGTCAACTGATCTGGGTTTAATCCATCACCATTATTTAGCTCACTCAGCCACCCCAGTTCAGACCTGGCCATATGCAAATCAGTCTGGCCCTGTGCCTCATGGGAACATTCCAGCCCGAACTGCCAAGGCATGTCTTCCCTGGACCGGAAACAAGCTTCTGAGGACCAGTTTCTGGCATCCCAGCCGTCTTCAGCCCAGCTTGCTTGATTCCAGTGGCAAAGTGAGCAAGTGACTCACATCTGAGCATACCCTGCCAACTTAGGGCGTACAAAGCGATACAAAAGGGGATGATGGACGGAGTGTTTGAGCAAATCAGACACTCACCCCAGTCAACTGATCTGGGTTTAATCCACCACCATTCTTTATCTCACTCAGCCACCCCAGTTCAGACATGGCCGTATGCAAATCAGTCCGACCCTGTGCCTCATGGGAACAGTCCAGCCTAAACTGCGAAGCCATGTCTTCCCTGGACCGGAAACAAGCATCCTGGGACCGGTTTCGGATTCATAATCCTCATCAGCCAGGTTATCTTGAATCCAGTGGCCAAGTGAGCAAGGGACTCACGTCTCAGCATACCCTGCCCACTTAGGGCGAACAAAGCGATACAAAAGGGGATGATGGATGGAGCGTTTGAGCCAATCAAACACTCACCCCCAGTCAACTGATCTGGGTTTAATCCATCACCATTCTTTTGCTCACTCAGCCACCCCAGTTCAGACATGGCCATATGCAAATCAGTCCGACCCTGTGCCTCATGGGAACAGTCCAGCCCGAACTGCCAAGACATGTCTTCCCTTGACCGGAAACAAGCATCCTGGGACCGGTTTCGGATTCATAATCCTCATCAGCCAGGCTATCTTGAATCCAGTTGCCAAGTGAGCAAGGGACCCACGTCTGAGCATACCCTGCCAACTTAGGGCGAACAAAGCGATACAAAAAGGGGTGATGGACAGAGCGTTTGAGCAAATCAAACACTCAACCCCAGTCAACTGATCTGGGTTTAATCCAGCACCATTCTTTAGCTCCCTCAGCCACCCCAGTTCAGACATGGCCATATGCAAATCAGTCTGACCCTGTGCCTCATGGGAACAGTCCAGCCCGAACCGCCAAGGCATGTCTTCCCTGGACCGGAAACAAGCTTCTGAGGACCGGTTTCTGGCATCCCAGCCGTCTTCAGCCCAGCTTGCTTGATTCCAGTGGCAAAGTGAGCAAGTGACTCACGTCTGAGCATACCCTGCCACCTTAGGGCGAACAAAGCGATACAAAAGGGGATGGTGGACGGAGCGTTTAAGAAAATCAAACACTCACCTCCAGTCAACTGATCTGGGTTTAATCCATCACCATTCTTTAGCTCACTCAGCCACCCCAGTTCAGACATGGCCATATGCAAATCAGTCTGACCCTGTGCCTCATGGTAACAGTCCAGCCCGAACTGCCAAGCCATGTCTTCCCTGGACCGGAAACAAGCATCCTGGGACCGGTTTTGGATTCATAATCCTCATCAGCTAGGCTATCTTGAATCCAGTGGCCAAGTGAAGTGAGCAAGGGACTCACGTCTGAGCATACCCTGGCAACTTAGGGCGAACAAAGCGATACAAAAGGGGATGATGGACAGAGCGTTTGAGCAAATCAGACACTCACCCCAGTCAACTGATCTGGGTTTAATCCATCACCATTCTTTATCTCACTCAGCCACCCCAGTTCAGACATGGCCATATGCAAATCAGTCTGACCCTGTGCCTCATGGGAACAGTCCAGCCCGAACTGCGAAGCCATGTCTTCCCTGGACCGGAAACAAGCATCCTGGGACCGGTTTCGGATTCATAATCCTCATCAGCCAGGCTATCTTGAATCCAGTGGCCAAGTGAGCAAGGGACCCACGTCTGAGCATACCCTGCCAACTTAGGGCGAACAAAGCAATACAAAAATGGGTGATGGACGGAGCATTTGAGCAAATCAAACACTCACCCCCAGTCAACTGATCTGGGTTTAATCCATCACCATTTTTTAGCTCACTCAGCCACCACAGTTCAGACCTGGCCATATGCAAATCAGTCTGGCCCTGTGCCTCATGGGAACAGTCCAGCCCGAACTGCCAAGGCATGTCTTCCCTGGACCGGAAACAAGCTTCTGAGGACCAGTTTCTGGCATCCCAGCCGTCTTCAGCCCAGCTTGCTTGATTCCAGTGGCAAAGTGAGCAAGTGACTCACATCTGAGCATACCCTGCCAACTTAGGGCGTACAAAGCGATACAAAAGGGGATGATGGACGGAGTGTTTGAGCAAATCAGACACTCACCCCAGTCAACTGATCTGGGTTTAATCCACCACCATTCTTTATCTCACTCAGCCACCCCAGTTCAGACATGGCCGTATGCAAATCAGTCCGACCCTGTGCCTCATGGGAACAGTCCAGCCTAAACTGCGATGCCATGTCTTCCCTGGACCGGAAACAAGCATCCTGGGACCGGTTTCGGATTCATAATCCTCATCAGCCAGGTTATCTTGAATCCAGTGGCCAAGTGAGCAAGGGACTCACGTCTCAGCATACCCTGCCCACTTAGGGCGAACAAAGCGATACAAAAGGGGATGATGGATGGAGCGTTTGAGCCAATCAAACACTCACCCCCAGTCAACTGATCTGGGTTTAATCCATCACCATTCTTTTGCTCACTCAGCCACCCCAGTTCAGACATGGCCATATGCAAATCAGTCTGACCCTGTGCCTCATGGGAACAGTCCAGCCCGAACTGCCAAGCCATCTCTTCCCTGGACCGGAAACAAGCATCCTGGGACCGGTTTCGGATTCATGATCCTCATCAGCTAGGCTATCTTGAATACAGTGGCCAAGTGAGCAAGGGACCCATGTCTGAGCATACCCTGCCAACTTAGGGCGAACAAAGCGATACAAAAATGGGTGATGGACAGAGCGTTTGAGCAAATCAAACACTCACCCCCAGTCAACTGATCTGGGTTTAATCCATCACCATTTTTTAGCTCACTCAGCCACCCCAGTTCAGACCTGGCCATATGCAAATCAGTCTGACCCTGTGCCTCATGGGAACAGTCCAGCCCGAACCGCCAAGGCATGTCTTCCCTGGACCGGAAACAAGCTTCTGAGGACCGGTTTCTGGCATCCCAGCCGTCTTCAGCCCGGCTTGCTTGATTCCAGTGGCAAAGTGAGCAAGTGACTCACGTTTGAGCATACCCTGCCAACTTAGGGCGAACAAAGCGATACAAAAGGGGATGATGGACGGAGCGTTTGAGCAAATCAGACACTCACCCCAGTCAACTGATCTGGGTTTAATCCACCACCATTCTTTATCTCACTCAGCCACCCCAGTTCAGACATGGCTGTATGCAAATCAGTCCGACCCTGTGCCTCATGGGAACAGTCCAGCCTGAACTGCGAAGCCATGTCTTCCCTGGACCGGAAACAAGCATCCTGGGACCGGTTTCGGATTCATAATCCTCATCAGCTAGGCTATCTTGAATCCTGTGGCCAAGTGAGCAAGGGACTCACGTCTGAGCATACCCTGCCAATTTAGGGCGAACAAAGCGATACAAAAGGGGATGATGGACAGAGCGTTTGAGCAAATCAGACACTCACCCCTAGTAAACTGATCTGGGTTTAATCCATCACCATTCTTTAGCTCACTCAGCCACCCCAGTGCAGACATGGCCATATGCAAATCAGTCTGACCCTGTGCCTCATGGGAACAGTCCAGCCCGAACTGCCAAGCCATCTCTTCCCTGGACCGGAAACAAGCATCCTGGGCCCGGTTTCGGATTCATAATCCTCATCAGCTAGTCTATCTTGAATCCAGTGGCCAAGTGAGCAAGGGACTCACGTCTGAGCATACCCTGCCAATTTAGGGCGAACAAAGCGATACAAAAGGGGATGATTGACGGAGCGTTTGAGCAAATCAGAAACTCACCCCAGTCAACTGATCTGGGTTTAATCCATCACCATTCTTTATCTCACTCAGCCACCCCAGTTCAGACATGGCCATATGCAAATCAGGCTGACCCTGTGCCTCATGGGAACAGTCCAGCCCGAACTGCAAAGCCATGTCTTCCCTGGACCGGAAACAAGCATCCTGGGACCGGTTTCGGATTCATAATCCTCATCAGCCAGGCTATCTTGAATCCAGTGGCCAAGTGAGCAAGGGACCCACGTCTGAGCATACCCTGCCAATTTAGGGCGAACAAAGCAATGCAAAAATGGGTAATGGACGGAGCGTTTGAGCAAATTAAACACTCACCCCCAGTCAACTGATCTGGGTTTAATCCATCACCATTTTTTAGCTCACTCAGCCACCCCAGTTCAGACCTGGCCATATGCAAATCAGTCTGACCCTGTGCCTCATGGGAACAGTCCAGCCCGAACTGCCAAGGCATGTCTTCCCTGGACCGGAAACAAGCTTTTGAGGACCGGTTTCTGGCATCCCAGCCGTCTTCAGCCCGGCTTGCTTGATTCCAGTGGCAAAGTGAGCAAGTGACTCACGTTTGAGCATACCCTGCCAACTTAGGGCGAACAAAGCGATACAAAAGGGGATGATGGACGGAGCGTTTGAGCAAATCAGACACTCACCCCCGTCAACTGATCTGGGTTTAATGCACCACCATTCTTTATCTCACTCTGCCACCCCAGTTCAGACATGGCTGTATGCAAATCAGTCTGACCCTGTGCCTCATGGGAACAGTCCAGCCTGAACTGCGAAGCCATGTCTTCCCTGGACCGGAAACAAGCATCCTGGGACCGGTTTCGGATTCATAATCCTCATCAGATAGGCTATCTTGAATCCAGTGGCCAAGTGATCAAGGGACTCACGTCTGAGCATACCCTGCCAATTTAGGGCGAACAAAGCGATACAAAAGGGGATGATGGACGGAGCGTTTGAGCAAATCAGACACTCACCCCTAGTAAACTGATCTGGGTTTAATCCATCACCATTCTTTAGCTCACTCAGCCACCCCAGTTCAGACATGGCCATATGCAAATCAGTCTGACCCTGTGCCTCATGGGAACAGTCCAGCCCGAACTGCCAAGTCACCTCTTCCCTGGACCGGAAACAAGCATCCTGGGCCCAGTTTCGGATTCATAATCCTCATCTGCCAGGCTATCTTGATTCCAGTGGCCAAGTGAGCAAGGAACTCACGTCTCAGCATACCCTGCCCACTTAGGGCGAAAAAAGCGATACAAAAGGGGATGATGGATTGAGCGTTTGAGCCAATCAAACACTCACCCCCAGTCAACTGATCTGGGTTTAATCCATCACCATTCTTTAGCTCACTCAGCCACCCCAGTTCAGACATGGCCATTGTAGGAAGGTGGATATCTGACTATGGTTACCCCCAAACTTTTTGCCTGGTGTTTAGCTGGTTTTTTACTTAGTTGGCCTGGGATCCTGCTATTCAGGGCCCCAGGCTGATTGCTCTCTCCTTAAAATGGACTCCATGTACCTTAGGTGCATAACACAATTGGAATTGGTTCACCTTATAGGCCCCTGTAACAGTGTACCATAGGTACCCAGGGCATAGGTGTAGCCAAGGCCTACCAGGGGCTGCAGCATGTATTGTGCCACCCCTGGCCTGGCCTCCATATTTGACACAACTGGCTGATCACTCAGCTGGGGTAAGTTGGTGTAATCACCTCTTGCTTAGGTACAGTATGCCTGTGCCTAACCCTAAACTGGACACTTATGTTCCTATCAGCCACTCCTATGGAAGGCCTCATCAATCCTGGAGGCAGAGTGCTTGGAAATATGTGAGATGGTGCTCTAGCATGAGCTGAGCCTGTCTGCAGCTGTCGGGAACCACTCCCTAAGCTGTTCCGGGATATTGCCATACCATATACTCTTAAGTGCATTATAATCCTCGCGGTTATTTGCTATCTTTGGTTTGGCTTTATCAAAACATGTCGAGTAAGGTGTCATACGATTTGGAATACTATCCCCTCGACAGTTCTGTCGACGGGGATAGCATTCCACCCTTCTAGAGGGACACGACATGTGTGTAGCCTTAACCCCGGTTAAAGTTAACCAGAGCCTCAGCATCACAAAATGGATGCTGCCACCACAGACACGAGTCTGGCCTCCTGCTGCTGACCGAAACTCGGCAGATGGTGGCCTGGACAAAGGGTTTCCTGCCTTGGGAGGTGCGAGCACCACCCCAGACAGGGTTTTGTGTATTGGGTAGGACAGGGCTGAATAGAATCAGACATGCCCGGGGCACACAAGGTGTCCCCGTGCATAGGCCAGTCCAAACCGGTCCTGGGACTTTCCAGACCCAGGGCTGGCGAGGAGCTGGACAAAGGAAAGGGGGTGTAACCGCTCCCCTTCCTGGTTCCTCCCAGAGGAGGGACCTAGTAGGTGATCCACCCCTCAGATTGGGAATAAGAGTGGGAGCAGTGCCATTGCACAGCAGATCATCCTGAATCAACTTTAAAGAAAGAAGAAGACTGGACTTCGACATTCTGCCGCTCAGAAGACTGAAGAGAATCTCCCTTGTGGCCTAGGAGTGGCCACCCTGTGAACACAGGTACCAACCAGCAACTCGACGTCTGCTTTGCCGCCGCCTCCTGCCAGGACCCGAGCACAGAGCCCGACAAGAACCAGACTCCCAGACCTCTCAGAGCCCGATCCACAGTCCCTGCAAAGAAGGGACCCGTGGAGGCACCGAGTGACGTGGGACCGGACCTCTTGGAAGACACTCGAAAAGCTGACTGCGCAGCTTCTGAGGCATCCTCGACGTTGTGCTTTGGGGATTGAGAACCCCCACCACCGAGCAGCCCTTGCACCGAAGATCAGCTCTCCAGCATCTCCACGATCTGCGTGGGGCCCTTTTGCATTGTGCCACTCGACGCGCCATCCCGGCCACTAGCCACATGGTCAGCGGCCATTTTGGCAACGAAACCGACGATTTACACAGCAGGTCTGGTTGCTCCAGACCTACCCAAGCTCCTGTAAAAAGGAGCACCCGCTCTGACCTTGCTGGTCCGAGTGTTAAGCATCTTTCAACTTCTGCGTGGCTTGCCTTTGCCAAGGCCTGTTTGCTCCGATCAAGTTGCTGACACCGCCAACAGCGAGAAGCCTGCGTGGGACAGCTCGTGACGGACTCCTGGATGTCCTCGACCCCCGGTGTCCACGTGGCTGCAGAGAGAAGCTACCCGACAACGCCTGTTTGCACCCGACATCGCCTGGTTCCAATCTGGTTCCACGGTAGTCACTGGCTAGTGACTTTGAACATTATCCCCTCTGCTTTCAGGTCTTCACATCTTCAGATCCACCCTTGGATCCACCGGAACTCTTCACCTCGAGCCGCCTGCAGCATCTTCAGCTCCAAGCACCATCGACCAGCGTGACGAAACCCGACACTACTTCGACCCTGTGCACCTGCTTCCTGTGGGTGAGGTAACTCAGCTCCGCCGGTGTTCCTACACTGGTACACATCTCAAGGGCCTGTGTCTTAAGTTTCAGCTCCGTAGGTCACTCGGAAGGTTCCTAACTTTCTAACTTTGTACTTTTTACGCACCATAGACTTTGCATTGGAAAGTGCGTGCACTTTGAACACTGCACCCGAGTCCCGCGGGCCTTTCCCGACTTAGTCACTGCTAGTCTCGAATAGCTCCAGCGATTCCCAAGGCCCTAGGCCTGTTCCCTTTCCTATTGGTATCTCTTATACCACTTTCTTAGTATATGGTTTAGGTGGCCCCTAGGGCTCATCCATATTGTGCAACTTTTGTGTATTTTAAACTGTCTTGTGATTTTACGCTTGTGCTTCTGTGCTCATAAAGAGTCCAGGGGATTTTATAGTTAATAAATCAATATATATTTTCAATATATATCTGTGTGGTGTCCCTTTCATTTGGTATTCAAGGGGGTTGTGTATGGTATAACAGCTGGCTTCACATGCCTTTCAGAGTTTAGCCTAAGACTGCTTTGTCCACGTTACCACTAGGATAACTGGTCTACAAGGTTGAATTACAACCATCATCATAAGGGTTGCTTGGCATGGTACAAAGTGATCACTAAGAATTAGTGAGCATTATATACCAGGCCAACTTCTCACATTGGTGGCAGCAGTGGGATCTGAGCTTGCTGTTGTTTTACCATTACAATCTTTGAGATTATCATTTGAAAGATCATACAGGTACCTGCTAGGTACATATAAAACAAGACTAGTATACTTAAGTTCTACTGAACTTAGTTGTTGTAGAGCAAAGGGAGTAGCACACCCTGACTACAACTACTAGATAGGTTTAGTAGGTAAACACCAGTGTAGGTAGATTGCAACACATCCACCCACACTAGAGCAATGTCTGGAGCAGAGGGTTCCACTGGGAACATCCCTGTTGAGAGTGACCCTCCAAGGGCACCATCCAAATTTGCTATTTTTTCCTTTAAGGAATTAAGTAAGCATGGGCGAATTTTGCGAATCTCGCGTTCGCGAATTTTGCGGATTTGCGAACTCGCAATCCGCAAAATCCACGAATTCCCGCGAATTTGCGGATTTTTTTTTGTGTGTTCGCCCGTGTTTCTGCCAGTTCGCGAGGGTTTTTACAATTTCGCAATTTGCGAACTTACCTGTCGGGTCGCAAGTTTTGCGAACTTGTTGTTTCTACGTGTCCAGCCTGTTTGGGACACTCTTCTTCATCACTGCCACTCTCTGTCACCACTGCCACTCTCTGACTACTCATGCCACCCTCTGGCCCACCCATGCCACCCTCTGTTTCATCACCACACCCTCTGGTTGTCCAGTGTACATTATTTTCGGCAAAGCAAAGCACACCTTCCCTGCCTCAAGTGACCTGAATTAATTTGGGGCTGATTAATGTGTCACAGAATATTTTTTTAGCTGGCACCTGCTTCCTTAGTGCGCCCTGATTAGTGATCTTTTGCACTTGCTAAGTGCTTTCATTGTTGCAAAATTAGTTACAACACCTGCCCTGCCCCAACTGACAATAATGAATTAGGGGCTGATTAATGGATTTTAACTTCCAGCCTGGCTCCTGCTTGTCTCCCTTAGCTGTAATTCAGGACCTTTGTGGCATATGTGTAACTATTCTGAGGTTCAGAGCAGGGTCACATAATAGTTGCAACTGGCAACTGAACTCTGGATGGGCCCCTCAGGAAGCACTACAGGAAATGGCTACTAATGATGAGCCTGAACTTTTGAACCTGGTAAGTAGTTTCAGTTTTGCTAAGATCGTATTTCTGCAATTTAGCACTTATTCGCGGGGCGCGAAGTTGTACTGGGAAGCCGCGAACTCACGCGAACAGTGCGAGCAAAATCCGCTGCTCGCGGATTTGCGGATTTTGCGGGAGATTCGCGAATCTCGCGGATTGCGAATTTCCCGAAAATCCGCAAAATCCGCGAGCGAAACGGATTTTCCGCCCATGCTTAGAATTAAGGCAGCTTTGTGTCTTAAGGGGTCTGAAGACAGGGCCTTCCCCTACTTCAGACCACCTAAGAGAGCTCTTAGACCAGTCTGAGACTCTAAAGCCCTCTAAGGCAAACCCCACTGGGAATGCTGATGGAGGCCATCCTTCAGAGGATGACTCTGTAGATACGCCTGTCCCTATCATCCTGGTAGATGAGGAAGCCCCCATCACTGGAGCTCCTCAGGTAGATGAGGAGGAAGCGGAGGAAGAGGAAGAAGAGGAAGAGGTGGAAAGCAGTGAGTCAGATGATGACAGAAATAGTCAGGTACTGGTCAGTAGACTGAACCAGGCTAACTTAAGCCAACTTGGGAATGAATCTGGTAACAACCCATTCAGACCCCCAGGTGGACTTAACCAGAAGCCTAGGAGGAGAAGGACTCACTCAGGTGACTCTGACAACTCCCATGCTTCTAGAGGCTCTCATGGTCACTCCAGAAGGGAGATGACTAGCCCTCAGAGAAGGGAACATGAGGCCAAAATGAGAGAGGCTGAGCTTAGGATCCAGAAGCGAGAACTAGAGGTTGCCCTGGTCCAAGAGAGACTTGCTAGAGCAAGACAGCCTAGAGAGAGTGGGGTAATAGAACCCACTGGTGGCAGCAATATCCACAAGGTTAAAGACAGGTCTTTTGATAACAGAAACCTGAGTAAGATTGTGCCCCCCTACAAAGCTGGGGATGATATCCATAAATGGATTACTGCAATGGAGAGAGCCTGCAGAGTACAGCAGATCCCTCAGGAGCAGTGGGCAGCAATTTTGTGGCTCTCCTTTGAAGGTAGAGGCCGAGACAGACTCCTCACAGTTAGTGATGGGGATTCTAGAAACTACCTGGTCCTGAAGAGTGCTCTGATTGATGGGTTAGGCTTAACCACTGAACAGTACAGGTTAATGTTCAGAGATACCCAGAAGACACAGACTCAGGACTGGTCTGAATTTGTTGAATGTGCCACTAAGGCTCTGGAGGGCTGGTTCCTGGGAAGTAAGGTTACTGACTATACAGGATTGTATAATTTAATTATGAGAGCAAATCTTAAGTAACTGTCAAAATCAGCTTCTACATCAGCACCTGGTTGACTCTGATCTGACCTCCCCACAAGAATTGGGTAGGAGGGCAGACAAATGGGTCAGAACCAGGATCAGGCCTAAGAACCAGGGTGGTGACCAAAAGAAAGAGACTACCAAGCCTCAAGAGAAGGGTGAGGATAAAAGTAAGGAAAAGACTTCCCCAGGGCCCCAAAACTCCAAGAATGGGGGTGGGTCCCAAGACACTTCTACAACCCAGAAAAAGCCTTATTGTCATACCTGTAAACAGGTGGGGCATTACAAAACAGATAGCTGTTGTCCCAAGAATGGCAATAAAGAGAATATACCTCCAGGTAAGGCTCCAACACCTCCTGTCACTGTTAGCAGTGGTCCCCCAGGTGGTGGGAGCACCCCCAAGAATTTGGGTGGGTTTACTTTTGGAGGACAGGTGGACTCTGGCCTATCCAGGTCCCCTAACTCAGATACTCTTGTCTATGAGACTGGCATGGGGTTTGCCAATTTCACTGCTTGCCCAAACACTTTGAGCAAGTATAGACAGGAGCCCCTCATCAATGGTTTGAAAGTTGAGGCCTACAGAGACACAGGGGCTAGCATCACCATGGTGGCTGAATGTCTAGTCCCCTCAAGGCAACTTTTACCTGATGCCAAATATCAGGTGACAAACATTGATGGCATAGAAACCAATCATCCCATGGCAGTAGTCAATCTTAGCTGGGGAGGTGTCACTGGCCCAAAGAGAGTGGCAGTGTCGGCAAACTTGCCTGTAGATTGCCTACTGGGTAATGATTTGGAAATCTCAGCCTGGGCTGAGGTTGAACAGCAAACCCATTCTAGAATGGTAAATCTCCACGGAAAGGTTAGTGGGGCTATGATGGCTACAGCCCCAATCCAAGATGTCCTTCCTGAAAAGGTTGGGAGGGCTGAGCAAACCTCAGCCCCATCTTTAGATAACTTCCCTTCTGGAAAGAGTAGCAGGGCTGTACTAGTAACAGCCCATACCCAAACTGAGTCTCCTCCTGAAAAGGTTGGTGGGGCTGTGATGGCCACAGCCCAAACTCAAACTGATACATGGGTAGTGAAGCCTGAAATGATGGATCACTCCACCCAAACAGAGAGCATTAAGGAGGAAGAGAAATCTCCCTCCCACCAGACTTTCGGAAAGGATCAGCCTCCTCAGGGAACTGATCTTACCCCTGATGAAGGAACTGTCCCAGAGGTTGTTAGGCCTGGCCTAACAGAGCCTCTGATGGCAGTGGACCCTTCTCAGGTGGGACCCAGTCTGGAGCAGGTAACCTGCCCCTCTCTACCTTGCCTTACTCAGCCCAGGGCTGCAGAGGACAAGAAGGACAGTGAGACCCAAAGGGCCCCCTGTCAAATAAAGCACCCCCATCAACAGATTAGGGGCACCGAAACTAGTAGCCCTAGTGAGGTGAAAACTTTAAAAACTCCTGAGGGATCCCCCTTAAAAGTAGTTAGGGACCTCCCCCAGATGGATATTGTTGGGCACAGCCAAACCTGGGACCAAAAGGCCCCAAACCTGACTTGTCCCTCCAGTAAGCCAAACAGAGGGACCCAGCCTCCAGCTTTAGGTAGCCAGAGGTTGACCCTGAGAGCACAGTGCAACTCAGTCAGAGAAAGAAAGGCACACATGGTGGAGAGTGATTGGAGGAAGCTGAGCCCTACAGAGGAAACTCACTTCAGTACTCCATCTCAACACCAGCCTTTGACTTTGCAAAGACACACCACAGGTAGAGATTCCCTATGGTGGAGACCCTCAGATACCCTTAGGGTGAGGGATTGCTTAGTGGACCATGAGACAGGGGGTTACCAAGCCAGAGCTGGTACTTCCTTATATGGCCACTTAGGCAATATAGGCTTACCTGGTCAAGGATAGCCTTATCTCTTTTCGTTTGGGGGGGGGGGGTTATGTAGGAAGGTGGATATCTGACTATGGTTACCCCCAAACTTTTTGCCTGGTGTTTAGCTGGTTTTTGACTTAGTTGGCCTGGGATCCTGCTATTCAGGGCCCCAGGCTGATTGCTCTCTCCTTAAAATGGACTCCATGTACCTTAGGTGTATAACACAATTGGAATTGGTTCACCTTATAGGCCCCTGTAACAGTGTACCATAGGTACCCAGGGCATAGGTGTAGCCAAGGCCTACCAGGGGCTGCAGCATGTATTGTGCCATCCCTGGCCTGGACTCCATATTTGACACAACTGGCTGATCACTCAGCTGGGGTAAGTTGGTGTAATCACCTCTTACTTAGGTACAGTATGCCTGTGCCTAACCCTAAACTGGACACATATGTTCCTATCAGCCACTCCTATGGAAGGCCTCATCAATCCTGGAGGCAGAGTGCTTGGAAATATGTGAGATGGTGCTCTAGCATGAGCTGAGCCTGTCTGCAGCTGTCGGGAACCACTCCCTAAGCTGTTCCGGGATATTGCCATACCATATACTCTTAAGTGCATTATAATCCTCGCGGTTATTTGCTATCTTTGGTTTGGCTTTATCAAAACATGTCGAGTAAGGTGTCATACGATTTGGAATACTATCCCCTCGACAGTTCTGTCGACGGGGATAGCATTCCACCCTTCTAGAGGGACACGACATGTGTGTAGCCTTAACCCCGGTTAAAGTTAACCAGAGCCTCAGCATCACAAAATGGATGCTGACACCACAGACACGAGTCTGGCTTCCTGCTGCTGACCGAAACTCGGCAGATGGTGGCCTGGACAAAGGGTTTCCTGCCTTGGGAGGTGCGAGCACCACCCCAGACAGGGTTTTGTGTATTGGGTAGGACAGGGCTGAATAGAATCAGACATGCCCGGGGCACACAAGGTGTCCCCGTGCATAGGCCAGTCCAAACCGGTCCTGGGACTTTCCAGACCCAGGGCTGGCGAGGAGCTAGACAAAGGAAAGGGGGTGTAACCGCTCCCCTTCCTGGTTCCTCCCAGAGGAGGGACCTAGTAGGTGAGCCACCCCTCAGATTGGGAATAAGAGTGGGAGCAGTGCCATTGCACAGCAGATCATCCTGAATCAACTTTAAACAAAGAAGAAGACTGGACTTCGACATTCTGCCGCTCAGAAGACTGAAGAGAATCTCCCTTGTGGCCTAGGAGTGGCCACCCTGTGAACACAGGTACCAACCAGAAACTCGACGTCTGCTTTGCCGCCGCCTCCTGCCGGAGCCCGAGCCCAGAGCCCGACAAGAACCAGACTCCCAGACCTCTCAGAGCCCGATCCACAGTCCCTGCAAAGAAGGGACCCGTGGAGGTACCGAGTGACGTGTGACCGGACCTCTTTGAAGACACTCGAAAAGCTGACTGCGCAGCTTCTGAGGCATCCTCGACGTTGTGCTTTGGGGTTTAAGAACCCCCACCACCGAGCAGCCCTTGCACCGAAGATTAGCCTTCCAGCATCTCCACGATCTGCGTGGGGCCCTTTTGCATTGTGCCACTCGACACGCCATCCCGGCCACTAGCCACGTGGTCAGCGGCCATCTTGACGACGAAACCGACGATTTACATAACAGGTCTGGTTGCTCCAGACCTACCCAAGCTCCTGTGAAAAGGAGCACCCGCTCTGACCTTGCTGGTCCGAGTGTTAAGCATCTTTCAACTTCTGCGTGGCTTGCCTTTGCCAAGGCCTGTTTGCTCCGATCAAGTTGCCGACACCGCCAACAGCGAGAAGCCTGCGTGGGACAGCTCGTGGCCGACTCCTGGACGTCCTCGACCCCCGGTGTCCACGTGGCTGCAGAGAGAAGCTACCTGACAACGCCTGTTTGCACCCGACATCGCCTGGTTCCAATCTGGTTCCACAGTAGTCACTGGCTAGTGACTTTGAACATTGTCCCCTCTGCTTTCAGGTCTTCACATCTTCAGATCCACCCTTGGATCCACCGGAACTCTTCACCTCGAGCCGCCTGCAGCATCTTCAGCTCCAAGCACCATCGACCAGCGTGACGAAACCCGACACTACTTCGACCCTGTGCACCTGCTTCCTGTGGGTGAGGTAACTCAGCTCCGCCGGTGTTCCTACACTGGTACACATCTCAAGGGCCTGTGTCTTAAGTTTCAGCTCCGTAGGTCACTCGGAAGGTTCCTAACTTTCTAACTTTGTACTTTTTACGCACCATAGACTTTGCATTGGAAAGTGCGTGCACTTTGAACACTGCACCCGAGTCCCGCGGGCCTTTCCCGACTTAGTCACTGCTAGTCTCGAATAGCTCCAGCGATTCCCAAGGCCCTAGGCCTGTTCCCTTTCCTATTGGTATCTCTTATACCACTTTCTTAGTATATGGTTTAGGTGGCCCCTAGGGCTCATCCATATTGTGCAACTTTTGTGTATTTTAAACTGTCTTGTGATTTTACGCTTGTGCTTCTGTGCTCATAAAGAGTCCAGGGGATTTTATAGTTAATAAATCAATATATATTTTCAATATATATCTGTGTGGTGTCCCTTTCATTTGGTATTCAAGGGGGTTGTGTATGGTATAACAGCTGGCTTCACATGCCTTTCAGAGTTTAGCCTAAGACTGCTTTGTCCACGTTACCACTAGGATAACTGGTCTACAAGGTTGAATTACAACCATCATCATAAGGGTTGCTTGGCATGGTACAAAGTGATCACTAAGAATTAGTGAGCATTATATACCAGGCCAACTTCTCACAGCCATATGCAAATCAGTCTGACCCTGTGCCTCATGGGAACAGTCCAGCCCGAACTGCCAAGACATGTCTTCCCTTGACCGGAAACAAGCATCCTGGGACCGGTTTCGGATTCATAATCCTCATCAGCAAGGCTATCTTGAATCCCGTGGCCAAAGTGAGCAAGGGACTCACGTCTGAGCATACCCTGCCAATTTAGGGCGAACAAAGGATCCAGTGAAATGCCTTCTGTGAATACCCAAAGTTTAAAAGTTAGGATTTTTCTCAGTTTAGGAATCCTAAAGTTAGGAGTCCTAACTGTACTGCTCGTAAACTGAGAAAAAACCTAACTTTAAGACTTTCGGTATTCACAGAAGGCATTTAGGAGTCCTAAAGTTAGGACTCCTATTCGGTATTCACAGAAGGCATTTAGGAGTCCTAAAGTTAGGACTCCTAACTTCTGTGAATACCAAAAAGAGTAAGTGCCTTCTGTGAATACAGAAATGGTAGTAAGTTTAGGATTTTGTCTTAAGTTAGTTCTGTGAATCGGGCCCTAGGAGTTTCTTTTATGCAATCAGATGTGAGAATAATCTTTGGCCAGGAGGTGCTCAATGTGCTTGCTCACTCAGGGTGTTCGTTGCACTTGAGAGGTCAAGGGGAACAAAGCGGGACTGTGGGGGGTGGTAATGACTCGGGCAGAAAGGTATATTCCATGTAATAAGACAGAACATAACTGTGGATGGAAGGCAGACTCTCCGAAAGGGGGCGGGGGGCAGAGCCTGAGCTGGTGCTTTACTGCTTTTGTTCGGTTGTCTAAACCTCAGAGTTTATAAATCCCCCTTTGGAGCCAGGCACTTACACCGAGAACCCTCTCAATAGGATCATATATGAACATGAATATGTCTAGGGGATTAAGAGAAGGGTTGTGCTATGTAATAATAAAGAGCTCTCATGAACTGGTTGCAGGCGCCAATGGAGATGAAAAATAAACGCAATGCTAGACTATTTACATGTAGGATTGGAGTTGTAGCAATATCCAGTGGGGGGTGGTCATCTCTTTTCACCAGCCCTTGTGTATCCACTACAGGTGGTCATGAGTAGTTTACTGCTACTATATTATACCTCACTCTGGAAGAAAAGTTAAGTATGTGATCTCATGGCCATGTGTTGGGTATGTCAATCATGAGGTGGGGGGTTAAGATGATGTTACTAAATTGAGCCCAGGGGGAAATGGATAAGGCAGGACAGCCAAAGAAGGTCTAGAGCCATCCCAAACGATTTGGAGGCCTTTTTCCTTAGAAGCTCAGCATTAGAACACTTTGCATGGTTTTAATGTTCCACAAGGGTGTGAGGTATCCTTCTAAGGCGTATGTGTCATACAAGTCCCCATAAAGAAGAAAAGAGGAAAGAAAAGGAGAAAAGAGTGCAGCTAAATTACATCTTTGAGGTGAAAGGTCAGATTACCGGATAAAGTGAATTAATTCTTCTCCAAGACATGAGTCTCTGAGGGGCATATTTGCAACAGACAGCGACAATTATCGCTTACCTTGCATACCGCATTATTTTCTAACGCTGGAATATTTCGCCATGCTAGCGTTGTCTTAACAACGTTTAGCGTCATGCCGACGAATATTCCAGCGATAGCGTCCTTTTCCATGGAACATCACTGGTTTTTCAGCGATGTTCCATGTAAAACGGCGATATGCTTGATAATACGACACTGTGGTCGTATTACATGAATCCACCTCCAATGTTAAGTATACCTTAGTCAGGAATTTAACAGACGTTAAATTCCTGCATTAAGGCATACATAGAGCAATTAAAATAATCACTTCCCCACATTGTAAATATCGCGAAGCTGCCTTCGCGATATTTACCCATGTTGTTTCCACCGACACGCCTACTTTGCATCTCATTAGTTATGCGAAGTTAGGCGTGCTGGAAACTGGAGCAAAATCAGCAAAACATGCAATAGCGTGTATTTGCTGATAAGGCAATAAAATTATCGCCGATTTTCGGCCGAAAAAGGCTGCAAAAGCGCCAATAATTTTATATCACCACCTTGTTAATATGCCCCTTAGTCTTTGAGGTTCATTGTTTATGGCTCAGTGTCGTAACACCGATAGCCAGAAACCGGTCCTAGGATGCTTAATTCCGGTCCAGGAAAGACATGGCTTGGCAGTTCGGGCTAGACTGTTCTCATGAGGCACAGGGTCAAGGCTGATTTGCATATGGCCATGTCTGAACTGGGGTGGTGTGGAGTGCAAAAAAACGATGGATTTAAGCCCAGATCTCTTTAGTGGGGTGAATGTATGACTATGTTCTGCATTCTGTCCATCAACTGTTGTTTTTGCATTTGTCACCCCGAGTGGGATGGGTATGCTCAGAAGTGTCCAGACCACTGCAGTCAAGCTATCCTGGCTGAAGACGGATGATAGCCAGAAACCAGTCCTAGGCCATGTCTGAACTGGGGTGGTGTGGAATGCAGAAAAACGTTGGATTTAGGCCCAGATCTCTGTACTGGGGTGAATGTATGACATTGTTCTGCATTCTGTCCATCAACTGTTGTTTTTCCATTTGTCACCCCGAGTGGGATGGGTATGCTCAGACATGAGTCCCATGCTCTCCACACCACTGGAGTCACGCTATCCTGGCTAAAGACGGCTGATAGCCAGAAACCGGTCCTAGGATGCTTGATTCCGGTCCAGGAAAGACATTGCTTGGCAACTCTGGCTGGACTGTTCCCATGAGGCACAGGGTCAAGGCTGATTTGCATATGGCCATGTCTGAACTGGGGTGGTGTTGAGTGCAAACAAACGAAGAATTTAGGCCCAGATCTCTGTACTGGGGTGAATGTATGACATTGTTCTGCATTCTGTCCATCAACTGTTGTTTTTGCATTTGTCACCACGAGTGGGATGGGTATGCTCAGACGTGAGTCCCATGCTCTCCACACCACTGGAGTCAAGCTATCCTGGCTGAAGACGGCTGATAGCCAGAAACCGGTCCTAGGATGCTTGATTCCGGTCCAGGAAAGACATGGCTTGGCAGTTTGGGCTGGACTGTTTCCATGAGGCACAGGTTCAAGGCTGATTTGCATATGGCCATGTCTGAACTTGGGTGGTGTGGAGTGCAAAAAAACGATGGATTTAGGCCCAGATCTCTGTACCGGGGTGAATGTATGACATTGTTCTGCATTCTGTCCATCAACTGTTGTTTTTGCATTTGTCACCCCGAGTGGGATGGGTATGCTCAGACGTGAGTCCCATGCTCTCCACGCCACTAGAGTCAAGCTATCCTGGCTGAAGACGGTTGATAGCCAGAAACCGGTCCTATGATGCTTGATTCCGGTCCAGGAAAGACATGGCTCGGCAGTTCGGGCTGGACTGTTCCCATGAGGCACAGGGTCACACCTGATTTGCATATGGCCATGTCTGAACTGGGGTGGTGTGGAGTGCAAAAAAACGATGGATTTAGGCCCAGATCTCAGTATTGGGGTGAATGTATGACATCGTTCTGCATTCTGTCCATCAACTGTTGTTTTTGCATTTGTCAACCCGAGTGGGATGGGTATGCTCAGACATGAGTCCCATGCTCTCCACACCACTGGAGTCAAGCTATCCTGGCTGAAGATGGCTGATAGCCAGAAACCGGTCCTAGGATGCTTGATTCCGGTCCTGGAAAGACATGGCTTGGCAGTTCGGGCTGGACTGTTCCCAAGAGGCACAGGGTCAAGGCTGATTTGCATATGGCCATGTCTGAACTGGGGTGGTGTGGAGTGCAAAAAAACGATGGAGTTAGGCCCAGATCTCTGTAGTGGGGTGAATGTATGACATTGTTCATCAACATCTTCAAGAGCCAGTAGTACATCTCAGCGACAAGACGCCCTTGGGCATTCGTGCGCTCTACAAATAGATAAATCAAATCAAATCAATCAAATCAATTTTGACCATCAATTGTTGTTTTTGCATGTAATAATAGCGAGCACTCATGAACTGGTTGCAGGCGCCAATTGAGATGAAAAAAGCCGCAATGCTAGACTATTTACATGTAGCATTGGGGTTGTATCAATATCCAGTGGGAGGTGGTCATCTCTTTTCACCAGCCCTTGTGTATCCGCTACAGGTGGTCATGAGTAGTTTACTGCTACTATATTATATCTCATGTGAGAAGTTGGCCTGGTATATAATGCTCACTAATTCTAGTGATCACTTTGTACCATGCCAAGCAACCCTTATTATGATTGGTTGTAAGTCAACCTTATAGACCAGTTATCCTAGTGGTAACGTGGACAAAGCAGTCTTAGGCTAAACTGTGAAAGGCATGTGAAGCCAGCTGTATTACCATACACAACCCCCTTGAATACCAAATGAAATAACACCACACAGATATATATTGAAAATATATATTGATTTATTAACTATAAAATCCCCTGGACTCTTTATGAGCACAGAAGCACAAGCGTTAAATCACAAGACAGTTTAAAATACACAAAAGTTGCACAATATGGATGAGCCCTAGGGGCCACCTAAACCATATACTAAGAAAGTGGTATAAGAGATACCAATCAGAATGGAAACAGGCCTAGGGCCTTGGGAATCGCTGGAGATATTCGAGACTAGCAATGATTAAGTCGGGAAAGGCCCGCGGGACTCGGGTGCAGTGTCTAAAGTGCACGCACTTTTCAATGTAAAGTCTATGGTGCGTAAAAAGTACAAAGTTAGTTAGTTCGGAACCTTCCGAGTGACCTAAAACGCTGAAACTTAAGACACAGGCCCTTGAGATGTGTACCAGTGGAGGAACACCGGCGGAGCTGAGTTACCTCACCCACAGGAAGCGGGTGCACAGGGTCGAAGTAGTGTCGGGTTTCGTCACGCTGGTCGATGGTGCTTGGAGCTGAAGATGCTGCAGGCGGCTCAATGTGAAGAGTTCCGGTGGATCCAAGGGTGGATCTGAAGTTGTGAAGACCTGAAAGCAGAGGGGACAATGTTCAAAGTCACTAGCCAGTGACTACCGTGGAACTAGATTGGAACCAGGCGATGTCGGGTGCAAACAGGCGTTGAGGTGTAGCTTCTCTCTGCAGCTACGTAGACACCGGGGGTCAAGGACGTCCAGGAGTCGGTCATGAGCTGTCGCACGCAATCTTCTCGCTGTTGGCGGTGTCGGCAACTTGATCAGAGCAAACAGGCCTTGGCTAATGCAAGCCATGTAGGAATCAAAAAATGTTTAACATTCGGCCCAGCAAGGTCTGAGCGAGTGCTCCTTTTCACAGGAGCTTGGGCAAGTCTCGAGCAACTAGACTCGCAGTGTAGTTTGTCCGTTTCGTCGCCAAGATGGCCGCTGACCACGTGGCTAGTGGCCGGGATGGCGCGTCGAGTGGCACAATGCAAAAGGGCCCCACGTAAATGGTGGAGATGCTGGAGGGCTCTTCTTCGGTGCAAGGGCTGCTGGGTGTTAAGGGTTCTCAGTCCCCAAAGCACAACGTCGAGGATGCCTCGGTTGCTGCGCAGTCAGCTTTTTGAGTGTCTTCCAAGAGGTCCGGTCCCACGTCACTCGGTGCCTCCACGGGTCCCTTCTTTGCAGGGACTGTGGATCGGGCTGTGAGAGGTCTGGGAGTCTGGGTCTTGTCAGGCTTTGGGCTCAGGCTCCGGCGGGAGGCAGCGGCAAAGCAGACGTCGAGTTGCTGGTTGGTGCCTGTGTTCACAGGGTGGCCACTCCTAGGCCACAAGGGAGATTCTCTTCAGTCTTCTGTGCAGCAGAATGTCGAAGTCCAGTCTTCTTCTTGTTTAAAGTTGATTTCAGGATGATCTGCTGTGCAATGGCACTGCTCCCACTCTTATTCCCAATCTGAGGGGTGGATCACCTACTAGGTCCCTCCTCTGGGAGGAACCAGGAAGGGGGGCGGTTACACCCCCTTTCCTTTGTCCAGCTCCTCACCAGGCCTGGGCCTGGAAAGTCCCAGGACCGGTTTGGATTGGCTTATGCACGGGGACACCTTGTGTGCCCCGGGCATGTCTCAATCTATTCAGCCCTGTCCTACCCAATACACAAAACCCTGTCTGGGGTGGTGCTCGCACCTCCCAAGGCAGGAAACCCTTTATCCAAGCCTCCCTCGCTGGAAGGACTCCCAGCAGCAGGAGGTCAGACTCGTGTCTGTGGTGGCAGCATCCATTTTGTGATGCTGAGGCTCTGGTTAACTTTAACCGGGGTTAAGGCTACACACATGTCGTGTCCCTCTAGAAGGGTGGAATGCTATCCCCGTCGACAGAACTGTCGAGGGGATAGTATTCCAATTCGTATGACACCTTACTCGACATGTTTTGATAAAGCCAAACCAAAGATAGCATATAACCGCGAGGATTATAATGCACTTAAGAGTATATGGTATGGCAATATCCCGGAACAGCTTAGGGAGTGGTTCCCGACAGCTGCAGACAGTCTCAGCTCATGCTAGAGCACCATCTCACATATTTCCAAGCACTCTGCCTCCAGGATTAAAGAGGCCTTCCATAGGAGTGGCTGATAGGAACATATGTGTCCAGTTTAAGGTTAGATATAGGGATACTATGTCTAAGTAAGAGGTGATTACACCAACTTACCCCAGCTGAGTGATCAGCCAGTTGTGTCAAATTTGGAGGCCAGGCCAGGGGTGGCACAATACATGCTGCAGCCCCTGGTAGGCCTTGGATGCACCTATGCCCTGGGTACCTAGGGTACACTGTTACAGGGGCCAAAAAGGTGAACCAGCTCCAATTGTGTATGCACCTAAGGTACATGGAGTCCATTTTAAGGAGAGAGCAATTAGCCTGGGGCCCTGAATAGCAGGATCCCAGGCCAACTATGTCAAAAACCAGCTAAACACCAGGCAAAAAGTTTGGGGGTAACCATAGTCAGATATCCACCTTCCTACATCTCACTCCTGAAGAAAAGGTAAGTATCTGATCTCATGGCCATGTGCTGGGTATGTCAATCATGAGGTGGGGGTTAAGATGATGTTACTAAATTACATGAATCCACCTCCCATGTTAGTCAGGAATTTAACAGACGTTAAATTCCTGCGTTAAGGCATACTTAGAGCGATTAAAATAATCGCTTCCCCACGTTGTAAATATCGCTAAGCTGCCTTCGCGATATTTACCCATGTTGTTTCCACAGACACGCCTACTTTGCATCTCATTAGTGATGCGAAGTTAGGCATGCTGGAAACTGGAGCAAAATCAGCAAAACACGCAATAGCGTGTCTTTGCTGATAAGGCGATAAAATTATCGCTGATTTTCTGCCGAAAAAGGACGCAAAAGCGGCGATAATTTTATATCACCACCTTGTTAATATGCCTCTAAGTCTTTGAGGTTCATTGTTTATGGCTCAATGTCGTAACACCGATAGCCAGAAACCGGTCCTAGGATGCTTAATTCCGGTCTAGGAAAGACATGGCTTGGCAGTTCGGGCTGGACTGTTCCCATGAGGCACAGGGTCAAGGCTGATTTGCATATGGCCATGTCTGAACTGGGTTGGTGTGGAGTGCAAAAAAACGATGGATTTAGGCCCAGATCTCTGTACTGGGGTGAATGTATGACATTGTTCTGCATTCTGTCCATCAACTGTTGTTTTTGCATGTTATAATAGAGAGCACCCATGAACTGGTTGCAGGCGCCAATGGAGATGAAAAAAAGCTGCAATGCTAGACTATTTACATATAGGATTGGGGTTGTAGCAATATCCAGTGGGGGGTGGTCATCTCTTTTCACAAGCCCTTGTGTATCCGCAACATGTGGTCATGAGTAGTTTACTGCTACTATATTATATCTCACTCTGGAAGAAAAGGTAAGTATTTGATCTCATGGCCATGTGTTGGGTATGTCAATCATGAGGTGGGGGGTTAAGATGATGTTACTAGGGGTGTGGCCAACAGCATGGCTTGCTTCTCCGGAGCTCCCGGCGAGCTGCCTCCAAATCCGTCTTTCTATATAGCCCTACACCACCAGAACACTGAGAAGGAAGCAGTGGAACCGCTAGACTCCGCGGAGACTACTTACATGCGGCTCACATGTCCGAGAATCAGCAAAAGCCGATTTTATTCCACGGTCTTGGAAGACCTGCCGGCGACAAGATGGCGGCCGCTGTGACCGACCATCGGCGGCGGCGCTGAAATCCAGCCCGCAGGTCCTGTGGCTAGTATCTACCACTGTTGGGGTCTGCTTGTGAGAGTCCTCGTGTGGCGTGCCGCCGATAGCAGTAACCCCGATGCGGGGGTCTGGACTCGGCTGAGTCGCGGGGATAATGCGAGCCCGGGGATTATCCCGCCACTGACCGGAGGTCTAAGAGGTGAGAGCGGGAGGGATACTTGGTGAAACCTGAGCGGTGGTATAGACTTGGGAGGCTGCCTTCACTGAGACGCCGAGGCCCCCCCCCAAAACCAGACACTTCACTAGGATGGCGGCCGGAGCCGCGAAACAGAGATCGAGTGGGCTCCGAATCTGCCCCTGACCTCGCGGCAGTCCCAGCGCTCTATGGCCCAACAAGCTTCCCACCACCACCCACCGGATGCTGTGATTGGACTTCCCCAGCCCTACATTGCCCCAGATTTGGCGGGAGGTCTCCCTGTGGTTGCCCCGCTGTCCTGCACCCAACTGGGAAGCCCTTGCCCCTCCGGAGGTGGCCTTTGATGCCGTCGGAGGCCCGGAACGTGGGGGATCTCTCTATTCTATGCCCCCCAGACCCACTTAACGGAGCGGCGGCCCTGGGCGGCGAAAGGGGCATTCGGCTCGGCGAGCACCTCCGAGCCGCGGACAACGTAGGAGTGCCGCCTGGGACGGACATTCAATTGCACGCACACACGAACCAAGCCCCCCGGAGTGCGAGACGAAGAAGGACGCGGCCCCTGGGGACTGGGCGTGGGGAGATCAGACTCCCAACTCCCGGGGGGGACTGCGGAGACCACTACCCCCCCTCCCCAGCTGCAGCCGGCGCGTCTGGGGAGGGGAGTATCACAAGCTGCCCCGCGAGATCGACGTTACGGCGCTGCCAGCCATGGGGAAGAAGGACACACTTCCCAAACCTCCTAAACAGGGACCCATGGACAATTTCACCGCACTTAAACAGTCGGCGCAGGTCCTCCCCACCGCCTCTGGCGTGTGCCCTGACACTGACTTGCTAATGGGAGCTATTCAGGCGTCACGGACCGATATCTAGGAGTCCCGAGCGGCCCTAGAAGTCAAAATCGGCGAGGTGGGTTCTGAGGTGACACTGCTGAGGCAAGACTTCCGAAACTTATCAGACAGGGTGACTACAACTGAGACACGGCTAGGCGAAGCCGAGGATTCGATCTCCACCTTAAGAAAAGACATGGCAGAACTCAAGGCATCCCATCGCCAACTGATGTGGAAGGTGGACGATGCCGAGAACAGAGCGAGATGCAACAACCTGCGCTTTGTAGGTTTTAGAGAAGGAATTGAAGGGACAAATATGGCATAATTCCTCCACTCCTGGCTGACTAAAACCTTCCCGACGGTGCAGTTCTCGCCTTGCTTCATTATCGAGAGAGCGCACAGGGCCCTCCTGGCAAAGCCGCCGGAAGGTGCGAGACCTAGACCGATCATTGCGCGTTTTCTCAACTTCACGGACAGGGACCTGATCCTGTGAGAGGCTAGAAAACTGGGGGAGATCCAACTGGAAAACACGAACATTATGATATTCCCGGACTACAGCCAGGAGGTGCAGAAATAACGCCGCTCCTTCGATGCAGTGAAGGCGAAAATAAGAGAATTAAATATCTCCTACATGCTCCTCTTCCCTGCGAAACTCAAGGTAATCTACAAGGAAAAGTCAATCTTCTTTAATCATCCGGAGGATACCTGGCAGTGGCTGGAGGAACGTCCTATACTCCATAGCAGAGAGACCGTTGAACGCGAAATGATGGACAGGTCATTGCTGCAAGGGCCCGATTGGAAGCTGCCAAAGACACAGAGGATGAAGTCCCGAAGGGCAAAGAGACAAACCCCGGCGACACCTTACCGGGGACATGGCTCAGGAGGCACACGGAAAGGACGATCTGCCTCCCCAAGCGGTATTGCCGTGGCGGGCTCTAGATTCAAAGTCATGCTCGCTCAGAGGGAGACGACGAGGAAGAGCTTGAGAGCCGCACCTCTGAAGGAGAAGAAGAGGGGGGGGGACAGCACTCCGTCCATCAGTTGGTAGAGGCGACCCGAGACTTGGAACGCGACACGTCGGGGCGGAACAGCGTTCCTGAAACAGACACTCAGAACTCCCACTCATGACCGATGGTGTAACTGGTTATTGAGATTGCAGCTCGTTGATGGGGAGCACGCAAGTTGACACGCCCTCTGTATTTAAGTTTATTGTTCTTTTGGTTTTTGTTCTTGATCACACACCTTTCCCGACTTCTGATATCTGCGCTAGTTTGGGGAAAGCAGTGCTGTATGCTTTAGGAGGGGTTGGTTAGGGCAGACTAAAGGAAGGGATGCACGCGAGGGCGACAGGCCTTCTCCTACGGACAGTTCTGTCTTGTGATGGGATGGGACTGGAAGGGGAGGGAGGTGGGGTGGGGGGGAGGGGTAGGGGGGTTTAACGTTAACTCAGGTTGGGGACCGGGAGGGAAGAGTTGGGGGGAGGGGGTAGCAGTCGGGAAGATGCAGTTGTACACTTTGAGCTTCACACCACATATCCACATCAGAGACCAACCTCATTAAAGTATCCCATTCTCGAATGGCAAGTACCTTAGCAACACCGCAAGTGGGTGACAGGGGAGTTAGCATCCTGACATGGAATGTGAACGGATTGGGCTCTAAAGTTAAAAGAGGTCTTGTGAACTCCTACCTTAAAAGACTAGACCCAGATATTACCCTACTGCAGGAAACCCATCTTAAAGGAACACACTGTGCCTTCATAGCCAGGGGCCGCAATAGAGTTCTGGCTCATGCGGGCTACACGTCCGATTCCAGAGGGGTTGCTGTCATTATCAAAAAACGTTCCCATTCTGCACCACAAGCACCTGGATAGATCCACTGGGGACATATGCTGGAGTTCAAGGGACATGGAATAGATGTACATACACGATAATCTCGGTCTATGCACCGCCCAAGCTACAGGCACGTACGCTCAAAGCTCTCACAAACATTCTCCTAGACACAGCTGACACTATCCAAGTCATGGGAGGTGATTTTAAGGACGTTAAGGATATAGAACAGGACCGATCTGGGGCCGCAGGTAGAGGGGGGAACCGGACCACCCTGTCCCACCAGATTGCTAATATAGGACTCACAGATATTTGGAGATGGCTGCACCCTACTCAGATAGCCTACTCATACTACTCAGGGGCACATAAGGTATTCTCGAGGTTAGACTACATATTTATGTCTAGACAGTACTTGAAGGTGGATGATACTGCAGAATATAAGGCCAGAGGTATATCTGACCATTCGCCATTGTTAGTAAAGGTGGGACACAACCGGGGCGCTATGGGAGTCACTTGACGCCTTGCGGCCTGGGACCTTCAAAATGCAACCATTCTACGGGGCCTGAGAGCGGACATCAAGGTCTATGTTGCCGAAAACGAGGGAACAGTAGAGTCGAATGTCACCTTCTGGGAAGCCCTGAAACCTGTATTACGGGATAGAATACAAAGTAGACTGGGTGAGGAACGACGTAAACTCCAAGCCGAGGTGACGGACCTGAAACAGACTATCCTGGGTTTAGAGAGGGACTACCAGAACCAGAATAACACTGAGACTCTTAGAAGATTGCTAGATGCCCAGATACAATACAGAGAGCTGGTTACTAATGAGGCGAAAACTCAATCCCTTGCCACCCTTCACTGTCTTTACGATGTGGGGGATAAGTCAGGCAAACTCCTAGCGTGGCTAAGTAAGAAGGAGCGAGCGACTAGATGGGTGGATAGCATCAGGAACGCAGACGGGATGCTTGTCAGCTCCGATGCGACAATAGCTGACACATTCGCCACACATTACAAACTTTTCTACGCAGAAAGGGATCTGGGGACGTGTGAGGATGCTCTTCAGTACATGACACAGACGTACCTACCCACGCTGTCTACTGAGGCCCTTCTGGTCTTGGAGGCGGACATTACAGTAGACGACATATCGGGAGCTATAGCCAAACTGAGACCGGGTAAAACTCCAGGGCCAAATGGTTTCCCTGCCGAGTTTTTTAAGCGTACGGCGGACCTCTTGGCCCGCCACCTAAAGGGTCCCTTTACCGGGGCTTACCAGGAGGGGAGGCTCCCCCCAGACCTCTCCTTGACTACAATCTTCCTGATACACAAGGAGGGCAAGCCGCGAGAGGAACGTGCATCCTACCGCCCCATCTCCCTCCTTAACACAGAAGTAAAACTTTTAGCGACTATCTTGGTGCTCTGCCTGAGGTCGGTTATCCCAGACCTTATACATCTGGACCAATCAGATTTTTTACCGGACAGAGCAACCAAACTAAATCTTAGGCGTACCCATAATTGGCTACAGGAAGTGATTGGAAGGAGCGATCCACACTGGTTTCTCTCCCTTGACGCCGAAAAAAACTTCGACGCGGTCCACTGGCCATTCCTCAACGCTGTGCTCCACAAATTTGGTTTTGGCCCTAAATTCCAGAGGTGGTTCCAGCTCCTCTACACTACACCAAGAGCTAGGGTGAGGGTGAATGGAAGGCTATCACGTGAATTCCGGATCCAGAGGGGGACCCGTCAGGCCTGCCCCCTATCTCCCCTCCTCTTTACACTTACCATTGAGGTACTTGCAGCCAGGATCTGACAAAATGAGGGCATCTCCGGTTTCAAAAGAATTGACACAGACCCCGCACAAGAAAAAATATCACTTTATGCGGATGATGTCCTTCTGTATATTACAAAACCAGAGACCACTGTCCCGGAGTTATTCCGGGAATTAGAACACTATGTTAGACAGGCGGGACACACAATAAATTGGCACAAATCTATTCTCTACGACCCTGGGGGACGGGACCGATGGGGAAGGCTGCCAGAGCAACTATTGACGACTACCGAAGGCTTCCAGTATCTCGGGATATACATCACCTTAGATAAGACTCTATCGTTCCGAAAGAATCTGGAACGGATTATATTGAACTCGGTGACGGATATGGGCCGCTGGAGACAGCTCCCACTCACACTCCTAGGTCGAGCGGCCATGTATAAGATGATCATTCTACCTAAATTTCTCTATGCCCTACAAAACGAATATTACCCGCTTTCGACTACGATAATTGCTAACATTCACTCTGACCTGAGAACCTTTCTTTGGTTAGGCAAGCAACCTAGGGTGGCCCTGACTACGCTCCAAAGACATCAATATAGTGGGGGGATCTCACTCCCTAACCTGGAGAATTGGGCGGAACACATGGCACCAATTAATGATTGGCTGCACGCCCCGGCAGATCACCCGACCTATGCGCTAGAGAGACTTAAATTGTAGTAAAAAAAAACACTGTACTATCTCTACGGGGGCACTAGACGGGCACCGCTCCTCCCAGCAACTACCCTCACGCTAAATGCGTGGACCAAGGCCAGAAGGCGCATGGGATGGGAGAATAAGCCCACCCGGCAGACACCGTTATGGCACTGTCAGTGGTTAACAGAACTCAATAAGCTACGCGGCTTCCGAAGATGGGACGACATAGGTATCTCCACTATAGGGGATGTGATTGCCAAAGGGGAGCTGAAATCCTTTCAGGTCCTCAAGTCAGAATTTGGGCTTCGCCACTCACAGCTCTTCAAATACACACAGCTGCGAATATGCGCCTTTGGAGGGACGGCTCCTCCAAGAGTGGATCCTAGCGAAGGCGGTCTCCCTCACTTACAAAACCATAACTAACAATATGTTAGGTGACCTGGTGAAGCTTAGACGTACGTGGGAGGTGGAGGTGGAAGACATGGAGGACCTAGACTGGGATATAGTGTTAATGGAAAAGGTGCCTCATTACCGCGCTGCGGTCTGTAAGCGCTTGTTTTAACTTTACTTGCTTTGGAACAATTGGCTACATAATTTTCGTTTTGCTAATTTTAAATTGAGAACTGGTTGGGCTTTCTCCCCCCCCTCTTACCAGGATTTAATTTGTGGAAAATACACCACCGTTTTGGTGGGTCAGGGCTCTGTGGGTGGTGTGGGGATCGACTTTGGGCGCCATTTTGGCTTGGGACGCTGGCCTTTCGGCGGGCGCCATCTTGGAGCGTCTTTGCGCTCCTCCCTCCATTTCTCCGCCTATTTAAGGCGTTTTTAGGCAGTGGGCAGCCTGGAAAAGGTGCCTCATTACCGCGCTGCGGTCTGTAAGCGCTTGTTTTAACTTTACTTGCTTTGGAACAATTGGCTACTTTATTTTCGTTTTGCTAATTTTAAATTGAGAACTGGTTGGGCTTTCTCCCCCCCCCCCTCTTACCTGCATTTAATTTGTGGAAAATACACCACCGTTTTGGTGGGTCCGGGCTCTGTGGGTGGTGTGGGGATCGACTTTGGGCGCCATTTTGGCTTGGGACGCTGGTCTTTCGTCGGGCGCCATCTTGGAGCGTCTTTGCGCTCCTCCCTCCATTTCTCTGCCTATTTAAGGTGTTTTTAGGCAGTGGGCAGCCTGGAAAAGGTGCCTCATTACCGCGCTGCGGTCTGTAAGCGCTTGTTTTAACTTTACTTGCTTTGGAACAATTGGCTACTTTATTTTCGTTTTGCTAATTTTAAATTGAGAACTGGTTGGGCTTTCTCCCCCCCCCCTCTTACCTGGATTTAATTTGTGGAAAATACACCACCGTTTTGGTGGGATGGGCTCTGTGGGTGGTGTGGGGATCGACTTTGGGCGCCATTTTGGCTTGGGACGCTGGTCTTTCGGCGAGCGCCATCTTGGAGCGTCTTTGCGCTCCTCCCTCCATTTCTCTGCCTATTTAAGGTGTTTTTAGGCAGTGGGCAGCCTGGAAAAGGTGCCTCATTACCGCGCTGCGGTCTGTAAGCGCTTGTTTTAACTTTACTTGCTTTGGAACAATTGGCTACTTTATTTTCGTTTTGCTAATTTTAAATTGAGAACTGGTTGGGCTTTCTCCCCCCCCCCCCCCCCTCTTACCTGGATTTAATTTGTGGAAAATACACCACCGTTTTGGTGGGATGGGCTCTGTGGGTGGTGTGGGGATCGACTTTGGGCGCCATTTTGGCTTGGGACGCTGGTCTTTCGGCGGGCGCCATCTTGGAGCGTCTTTGCGCTCCTCCCTCCATTTCTCCGCCTATTTAAAGTCGCTCTCTCCCGCGCAGCGGGAATGCGCAGCCGGACGCCTTCGCTTGCCGGAGTCTTGCCAGAGTCCTGCCCGTCTGCGCCCGTCCGCGCTAAGGACGCGCTGGACGCAGCAGGCCCCTCCCGTTTAGTACTTGTTGGGAGGCGGGATGATTGTTTACACCAGTGCATCGCTCCGGGCGATCGGGCAGTCTCGCCCACGGTGCGCTTCTGCACCGATCCATCCCCTGTGTGGCCCCTATCATTGTGCCTGCAAGGGATGGTCGCTCAACCAGCCAGCGGGTATTCGGAACTATGACAACTCTGTGGCTCCGTCGGAAGATATAAGTATGCCTCAGCTGAGCAAGTGTCGTGCTCATGGTCTGCGAATATTCAATCTTAATACCAGATCTCTGGTTAAACATCTTCTGTCTATCATGGACCTTATCACCGACGAGGAGCCAGATCTGTTTATCATCACTGAGACCTGGCTTCAGGACACAGACGCAGCCGTAATTAATCTGGCTTGTCCTCCTGGATATTCACTTTTTACGTGGAATCGTCTGTCTAGAGGTGGAGGTATCGCCTTAGCTATAAAATCTACGTTTGCATGCACTTGGACGGGACTACATATCGCTGGGTGCGAAAGCGCCCTGTTTAGGATCACCATCAGTCCCCAGTTCACGCTGTCTGGGATGGTCGTGTACCGCCCCCCAGGCAGTGATGTAGCATTCAGGGGAGCTTTCCCTGAGGCGGTCAGTACGCTAGCGAGTGACTGCGCCAATTTCTGCATCTTAGGTGACCTCAACCTCCATTTTGACAATCTACAGACCTCGACTATCAGTGGTTTCCTGGCGGATTTGGAGGCCCTTCAGCTGACCCAACTTGTCACTCAATCTACACACGTGGCTGGTCATATCCTGGACCCATTTTTTACTAACTTACCGGATGTCCAAGTTTAGGCTATCTCTCCATTGGGCTGGACTGATCATTTTTTGGTGTCCGTCTGGCTTCCTCTCCCCGAAATCCCCATTATTCCATCTCCTAAGTGGATCCCTCGGCGGCATTGGAATAAGCTCAGGCTAGAGGACCTACATTACATCATGGCTGAAGAGCCACTTGGCCCTCTGCTCGATGCCACCTCAGGCTACGACCAATTCTGTAGCTGGATTATCAAGGCGCTCGATAAATTGGTGCCTGTCATCTCAAGTAAATCCAGCGCCAGGCGGTCGAGTCCTTGGTATGACAGTACCCTCCATGCCCTAAAGGGCTCATGTAGACGGGCATAAAGGGAGTGGCGTAAGACGTATGATGTTGCCAAAAAAAACGCGTATTTGGCCTCCGTCAAGCTCTACCACCGAGCTATTTGTAGAGCCCGGGCGGCGTTTTATGCGACGGAATTTGGTAATAGCCACAATCCATCGAAGACCATCTTCAAAGCCCTCAAAGATCTGATGGCTAAGAGAGCGGTTCCGCAAGCGGAGGGTTCTACCTCCCATTGTGAGACTCTGGCCGCTTTCTTCTTGGAGAAAGTTAAGACCATCTATCAGTCGTTCCCCAGCATGACGCTGCCACTTATTCCTTTGAACAGCCTTCGCAGCTGCCCGGCATTATACTCTCTCCCTACTCTTTCTTGGGATGGGTTTGTCAAGCTGGCACAACGAGTCAAGTCTGGCTCTCCTGCGGACCCGCTCAGACCTGCCCTCTTTAGAGATTCTTCTTTTCAGGGGCGTACTGTAGTGTGTTCGCTGATCAACCTTTCCTTGACTTCAGGTACGGTTCCTGCTAAGTGGAAGCAGGCGGTGGTTTCCCCGATCCTGAAAAAACCAACATTGGATCCTTTAAAACCGGAAAGCTACCGCCCGATTTCATTGCTTCCCTGGCCGGCCAAAGTCATGGAGGCCCACGTCAACCAGGCTCTATCTGAAGATTATGGCCCGGGCCAACATCCTCGACCCCACGCAGAATGGGTTCCGTGCTGGTCACAGCACGGAGACTGCCCTTCTGGCAATGGTAGAACATCTGCGGAGTGTGTTGGATGCAGGTCAAACGGCAGCGTTTATTTTATTAGACCTCAGCGCTGCCTTTGACACGGTGTCCCATCGCATCCTTCTACACCGCTTGGAGGACATTGGCATCTGTGGCCTTGCTCTGCAGTGGTTCCGCTCCTTCCTTAGCGATCGCTCCTTCTGCGTTGCCACCCCTCCTTTTCAGCCCAAATTCCATCAACTGGACCTGGGGGTCCCTCAGGGCTCCTCGCTGAGTCCCACGCTTTTTAACCTGTACGTGCGGCCGCTGGCTGATGTCGCCAGGCAGTGGGGCCTAACCATGGTCTCATATGCCGACGACACGCAGCTAGCGGTCACGATCAGCGGGGATGCCGAACAGGATGCCCCCAGGTTCCGAGATGGGCTGAGAGAGGTGGCCAGCTGGATGAATAACAACTGTCTCCAGCTGAACGCGAAAACAACTGAGGTGATGATCGTTGGGAGGGGAGCGGATTGCTGGGGGGACGTTTGGTGGCCTCTGGAGTTAGGGCCGGCCCCAACAACAGTGATGGAACTAAGAAACCTGGGAGTGTGGCTAGATCACACCCTTTGCTTCACTACCCACACCAAGAGAGTGGCGGCTTGCTGTTTCGGTGTCCTGCGTGGGCTAAGGCCGGTGCTCAAAATTTTTGACGCCCCGACGAGGCAGTTGATCATCCAAGCGACGATTATCTCCCGGTTGGACTATGCCAGCTCGCTCCTTCTGGGAGTTAATCAATCTGAGATCGTCCGCTTACAGCGAGTACAGAACGCGGCTGCGAGAGCAGTGGTGGGTCTGCCGAGGTCCTGTCCTACTTCTAACACCCTGCGGTCCCTACACTGGTTACCGATTAAAAGTCGGATCCACTTTAAGGCCCTTAGCCTTGCTTTTAAAATTCTAAAAGGATCGGCACCTGAGATCCTCAATAACCTTTTATCCGCCTATGTCCCGACGCGCTCTCTTAGATCACTTGGGCAATCTCTTGCGGTTGTTCCGCGTTTTAGGCTTAGCCGGATGGGCGGTCGTTCCTTTCGTGTGAGAGCTGCGGCTCTCTGGAACTCCCTCCCTTTGGAAATCCGCCTGTTAGAGGATCTATTAGCATTCGGTAGGGCCGTGAAAACTCACTTGTTTTAATTTCCCTCACACTGATCTCTGCACTTTTTATTTCCTTCTGCGTTGTGTTATGTTCACCTTTTCCATGCGCCAGGACGCTCCTTAGCTGGAGCATCTGTGCGCAAAATAAATGATAATAACATAACATAACATAACATAACATAATGCATCCCCGGGAGGTGGCAATTAAATCAAGACTACGCCTTATACAATTCAATGTACTCCACAGAACCTATTACGACAGAATGCGACTCCATAGAATGGGGAAAGTAGAAGACTCACACTGTCTTAGATGCCGCCAGCATGACTGAGACTTTTATCACACCATCTGGGCATGCGACAAGATACAAACTTACTGGACGCACATATTCATAGAACTGGGGGAGGTTTTGGAGGTCCCGCTCCAACGAGAACCCAAGCTGGCACTACTGGGTATGACTATTGAGGTAGACCTGCCGCGCCCACTCCTCACCTTCCTAGTTCTCGCACTAGTAGTAGCTAAAAGGGATATTGCAAAGTACTGGGGGTCACCGGAGCCGCCAGGACTAGAGGAATGGAGAAGAGGGTTGGACCTTTACATGGCAGCCGAGAGAGTGACTTATAAAGCAAGGGGGTGCCCGAAAAAATTTCGAAGGGTCTGGACCAAATGGCGGCACTTCCATGGGTTGGACGGGGGGTTGTGAGGGATGGGAACTCTAGGACTTGGCATCCCATTGCTAGAGCACTGACAAGAGTACTTCGGATGGGAAGCGATATGATAATCACACCTTGTGTCAGTGGACGCTGAATTTGAGATGTTTCGCACTGTGACTGAACTTTGTGGCTTTGAGGTGGGTGGGGGTGAGAGTGGAAGTGTATATGCTGCTGATTTCATGACTGTATTGTTGAGTTCTGATAAAATGCAAATAAAAATATTTTAGAACATTGAAAGAAAAAAAAAAAAAGATGATGTTACTAAATTGAGCCCAGGGGGAAATGGATAAGGCAGGACAGCCAAAGAAGGTCTAGAGCCATCCCAATTGTCAACATTAGAGGTAAGTATAAGTCTGTTCAATGCAAATGTGTACATCAGTGTAAACGATTTGGGGGGCCTTTTTCCTTAGAAGCTCAGCAATAGAACACTTTGCATGGTTTTACTGTTCCACAAGGGTGTGAGGTATCCTTCTAAGGCGTATGTGTCATACTAGGCCCCATAAAGAAGAAAAGAGGAAAGACAAGGAGAAGAGAGTGCAGCTAAATTACATCGTTGAGGTCAAAGGTCACATTACAGGATAAAGTGAATTAATCCTTCTCCAAGACATGAGTCTCTGAGGGGCATATTTGCAACAGGCAGCGATAATTATCGCTGACCTTGCATACCGTATTATTTTCTAACGCTGGAATATTTCGCCAGGCTAGCATTGTATTAACAACGTTTAGCGTCATGGCAATGAATATTCCAGCGATAGTGTCCTTTTCCATGGAACATCGCTGGTTTTTCAGCGATGGTCCATGTAAAACGGCGATATGCTTGATAATACGACACTGTGGTCGTATTACATGAATCCACCTCCCATGTTAAGTATACCTTAGTCAGGAATTTAACAGACGTTAAATTCCTGCATTAAGGCATACTTAGAGCGATTAAAATAATGTTTTTTCCGCGTTGTAAATATCACGAAGCTGCCTTCGTG
>NW_028252551.1:0-69095 GCF_964263255.1 Lissotriton vulgaris | reverse complement strand
CCCCCGGTCCGCCTGCGCCCGCTACTCCAAAAAAGCGCCTGATGCTGGCGCTGCCACTGCTAACCCGGAGGAGCCCGCAAGCCGCCACTCTGTGGCTGCGCCTCAGCTCCAGGGTGGCCGTACACCAGCTCCAAGGGCATTCGTTTACCTCCTCTGCCTAACTCCGGGGCTCAACAGTAGTTCCACCGACCTAAGGGAAAATGCAGGAAGGATCCACAAACTAGGGCCCATCTCAGACATCAGGTAACATAGCGAGGGTTGTTACACGGTGAGAGGTGGTGGCAAGGACACGCGCGGCTGCTCAACTAGCAGACGCCATGTTCTCTCCCCGCAGAGCTGCCGCTTTAGCCTTATTGTTGGAGTAATAATCAAATGCTTGCATGAGAAAGTTCATATTCACTGATAAGGTTCTACTAATCAAATAAAACTATTAAATCCCTGTGTACAACCGACAACATAGCAGGGGCTAGCCTTTGCGAAATCATTTTTGCGAAATCATTTTTACAAAATGTTTGCAATCTGAGTTTAAAAGACTTATGAGGCGATAAGATCCTGGCTGTTCCACAGGCTTGTCTTTTTGAAGAAAACGGGCAATCACCACCTCCATAAATGTATTTTTGTATTTCCCCGCCACTTAAAAATTCATTGTATAACATGACCAAAAAAGCTACTAGCTGGACAGCAAATGTTTTGTAAAAATCTCAGACAGTATGTCATCACTACCACTAGCTTTGGCATTGGGGAGAAGCTTTATGGCTTTCACAATTTCCCCTGCGTAATGAGAGCTTCGATCATCTCCCACAAATCCCTCCCTATGGAAGGGAGTTTAATCGAATGAAAAAAAGTCTTGATTGCACCAGGCGAGGGATTACAAATGAAGGTATAAAGATGAGCATAATGCTCCAAAAATAACCTCCCTATCGGGTCTGAATCTGTTACTGTCTGATTCTGCTTCTCATCTAAAAATGCTTTGATAATCTCTTTGTTGAATTTCTTATTAATTGACAATGCCAGAAGATGACTTGTATGCTTATTCTTCTCTTAATACTTTTTAGAGCAAGTTTATTGCTTTACTATATCTTGAGAAGTAAAATAATCTCTAAAACGCTACAATTCTGTCCATCGAAACAAAGCATAACTTTTCAACAATATCTTGCCCTATAAGTGACTTAGGCATCTTTGTTTCACATGAACTCTCAGATTTGTTTAAATTCTTAGCAAAGTTTGCGGACTGCTAAACAACTGGCAGATCTACCTCTGTCCATTATTGGATGAGTAGCGAATATCAAAATGTCGATTCTTCCTCAATTTGTCTTTCTCTTTTCCAATGTAGTCATTATAGTTAGCCAGTCCTTTTTTTTGGAGGTTGACCAAATGTTGCGACACTTTTTATGTCAAGGAAAAAAAAAACGTACTAAATTACAGAAGATTCAGTTGTCGGTAGCGGACGGTGGTTTAGTACTCCAATGTGTGTGCAAATATTATCAAGCTGTCTTTCTTAATTGGCTCACATGTGCAGTGGTGGGGGACCCATCCTTCTGCTGTTTTTATCTGCAGCAGATGCTGGTGGCATATGGAGTTCAGCTACCAGCCTTTCTAAAGATCATGAAGCTGCCCAAACACTCTCAATACAAACACTTGCACACTATTGCTAGGAGATTTAGGTAATTCCAAGAAGAATATCAGTTTCCCCTGACCCATCCTTTGATACCTTTAAGCAAATGTGGGTTAATAGGCTTATCCCTTCAAAATAGTACTAAGAAATGGGAGAAGGCTGAGTATCCCATTCTAGGCAAATTTCTACTGGCAGGACAACTTTAAACTTGGGAGCAGGTAGCGATAGATAAGAAAGATATTTCAGAAAATCATATGTTTTCTTATCTTTACATTCATTAACATCTTGGGACATACATCTAAACATCTTGTGCAATCAAGGAGCATATCAGTAAAGCATTATGTGGATAAATTGATAGAGATAGGCAGTTGGTACCAAATTCTATATTCGTATCTCCATGAGTCGACTACTCTGGCATCTTTTTCCTGTATTGTACAGTATTCTGAGGATGGGAATATGGATTACGCAAGTTGCAGTAGATACATTCTTAGGGCCTTTAAGGCTGCACGTGGAGCAAAATTACAAAAGTATGGCCTTTTATTCAAAATGGGCTTTATATATTACCCCTCATTGCTTGCACTAGATGTATCCATCCTCATCTGCCAGTTGTTTTAGATGTGGGTACTTTCAAGGGAACTGGGTGCATGTAATCTTTTTTTGTCCTACATTTTTCAATATTTGGAGCAATATTATGGCCTTCAAAAGTGAAAAATTAGAAGTTTGAATAGAACCCAATTTACAAGGGCAATATTCAGGATCTTGCCTTCTAAATGTTCCTTAAAGTTACGACAACAACAGTTCTTTTGTATTGGGTCACTAGTAGCTAAATCATTTATTTTGAAAAGGTGGACATATTTAGCTCCACTGCTATATGAATGTTGGATATTGCAAATTAATCAGGTTAGGGAATTCAAGGAATTATATACCCAAAGGGTAGGTGGCCATAAGAAAGCCAAGGGAATTTGGGCTCCTTTTGGAGAGGGGGTAACAGAGGAAGGGGGTTATGTATAAAAGTATTCTTATCTTGTTTTTTTTTCTTTTTATGACAAACTGATTTTGAAATGTCAATGAAAATGTTCTAAGAGGCAAATTAATTTAATGTAATGGTCTGCTTTATGCTTATTATGTATTTTCAAAGTATGGCTGGGATCTGATTATCAATGAAAAATAAAAGTAATAAAAAGCTTTTGCCGTGGGGGCGGGGGATGGTTTGGTAGTAACAGAAACGTCTTTAATTCATCTCTCCTTTATTTTTCCCTTTTCCCCAGGTCAGCACAATGCAGGACTGTCCATCAACAGAAAAACAAAAGTACTGGTATGTAAAGGAAAATAGTGGGATTAGGTTGTGTATTTTCCTTGTCTCTACTTAGTCATAATTCTTGACTAGCTTCTGTTCTTTCATCTTAGAAATATCTTCCTTTCTGTCTTCTATTTTTCTTTCTGAGAAACATTTTATGTCATTTACTTTTCAAGTCTTTCCATGCAGTGTCAAGCCCTCAACAACAAAATGACACACCTTAACATTTCAGAAAAGTGATCAAAGAAAATATTCTACGTGTCAGCCTGGGTTCCTCGCTTCTGGGATCAGGAGTGGATTATAAGCAAAGAGAGATTTGTGGATTAAACAAACAAAATGTCAAGCTGTGAGTTCCAGATTTTTTTCTTCCAGACTTGTACTTCAATTACTTCCCCATCGTACTCCTTCCTCTCCTCCTGGTCTGTGCATCCAGTTTCTTAACTGGGCAACAGCCTGTTACAACCATACCCTTCCAGAAGCATTGCAGAAGCTAGTAGCACCTCTTGCTGGTGCGTGGACCAGGACCCATTGCAGATGTTCGATCTATTCTTATGAACAGCCTCTTTCCCTCCAGTCGAGAGACTCTGCCAGCGTGCTTCTCCTGCTGGTTCTTTGTCTGCTGTCCTCTCCTTTCTCATGCACCCTCCAGAACTTTTGCCTGGCCAGTTCCTTGATCCTTCTTCTCTCTTTACGATGTCCTCCTCCTCTTACTTTTCTTCCTTTAACTGAATGTAAAGCCTGATTCGTAAGAAAATGAAGTTTTTTCAGTGCATTTTCCTTCCTATTTTCTTGCCCCTTTTTCCATTTTAACATATCTTTTTCCCATAGGAGATGATTCTTCATAATGAGGAGTTGTCTGTACTATCCTCTCAGGTAAGTTGTAATCTTCCTGACATTTCCCTTGCCTTACATTTTTCTTTTTGGAAAAAAACTGTGGGTATCTCAAGAAGAAACCTGTATTGGTATATTATTTTCCTTTCCGGTGTCTAACCACAAAGTCATAAGGTGTAAGGATAAAAATCACCGTAAAGCTTTTGGATTAGTTTATCCTTTTTTACACTTATCTAAGTGAGAGGTGCATGATCTGTATACAACAAAAATGGTCAGCTTTTCAGATAATCCCATAGCCTTTATATGGCCCACTTTATTGCCTGACATTCCAACTCTATTGTGGGATATTTTTGTTCCCTAGAAAATAGTTTGCGGCTCATGAAAAGGATGGGTGCTTCTTCATTTTGAATATTCAGTTGTGATAATACTGCCCGATACCTATGCAGCTGTTTGACGAATAAAGTTAGAGGCAAAGTTTGGTGATTGCCATACTGGTTTAGAAGAGATAACCTTTTTTAGAGTGTTAAAGCCCTGAATTGCAGATTTAAAAGGGTAGTTGAAGTGTTTATTAGAAGTCAAGTTTTGTAATATAGAAGTTAAGTGAGCTGACATCTGTGAGTATTTAGGAATAAGTCTTCTGTAATAGCTGAGAAGACCGAAAAAGGCCCTAAACTTGCGTATTTGTTTGGAAAAGGAACAGAAGTCATAGTCTTAACCTTATCTTTTCGTCAGTCTATTAGCCATTTCCTAATAGATGTCCCAGACATGTTTAACACTGTGTTTTTTTAAGGACTGCAAGACATTTGTTAGATGTTTTATATGTTCCTCCCAAGTCTTGCTGAATATTATGATATTATCTAGATATTGCGAGGAATAACTCTTTTATTCATAAGGTGCTAGAATAGAAAGTAGCAGGTGCACCACAAAAAAATGAAGTGAAAAAGACAATAAGGGGTGGAAAACGTGGTCGTTCCTTTCTCTTCCTGACAAAGAGTACTCAGCCTGTATCCCTTCTTGAGGTTAATGGTGGAAATATGTTGTGATTCCCTAACTGCTGGATGTGTTCATCATTTCTAGGCAGCGAGTAGGCAGACGGTAGTTGTCAAATTCTCCTTGATTCTTCTTTTCTCTTTACGATGTTCTCCTCCTCTTCCCTTTTCTCGTTTAACTGGATTTAAAGCCTGATTTGTAAGAAAATTAAGTCTTTTTCAGTGCCTTTTCCTTCCTATTTTCTTGTCCTTTTTTCCATTTTAATGTATTGTTTCCCTTAGGTGATGATGCTTCATAATGAGTAGTTGTCGGGGCTATCCCCTCAGGTAAGTTGTAATCTTCCTGACATTTCCCTTCCCTTACATTTTTCTGTTCGGAAAAAAAACTGTGGGTATCTCAAGAAGAAACCTGCATTGGTATATTCTTTTCCTTTCCGGTTTGCGGCTCATGAAACGATGGGTGCTTCTTCATTTTGACTATTCAGTTGTGATAATACTGCCCATATACCAATGCAGCTGTTTGAAGAATAAAGTTAGCGGCAAGGTCTGGTGATTGCCATACTGGTTTAGAAGACATAACGGCCCTAATCTTGCTTATTTGTTTGGATAAGGAACAGAAGTCATAACCTTAATCGTATCTTTTTATCAGTCTATTAGCCACTTCCTAATAGATGTCCCAGGTTTTTTTAACGCTGTGTCTTTTAAGGACTGCCAGACATTTGTTAGATGTTTTATATGTTCATCCCACGTCTTGCTGAATATTATGATATTATCTAGATATTGCGAGGAATAACTCTGTTATTCAAAAGGTGCTGGAATGTAGCAGGTGCGCCACAAAAAAGAGAAGTGAAAAAGACAATAAGGGGTGGAAAACGTGGTCTTTCCTTTCTCTTCCTGACAAAGAGTACTCAACCCGTAGCCCTTCTTGAGGTTAATGGTGGAAATATATTGTGATTCCCTAACTGCTGGATGCGTTCATCATTTCTAGGCAGCGGGTAGGCAGTAGGTAGTTGTTAAATTTTGAAGCTCTGTTTACAGCATTGGAAATCAATGCAAAAACGGATGCTCTCATCTGATTTGGGTACAAGCACAACGGAGGAGCACCAATACTTGATGAGTATTCTATAACTTTTATCTCTAACATTTCTTCAATTTAATTTTGGAACGCCATGTCCATGCTTCTGGAATACTGAATAGTCATTGTTTAATACGTTTTCCAGGTTCAGTCTGAATAGAGTGCTTTGTGAAATGAGTTCTACTTGGTAAGTCTGTGAAAATGTAAGCAAAGGGGCATAAGCAATTTTTTAGACTTTGTTTTTGCTCTTTCACTTAAACTTTCTGCCATGGGCATCTCCTCCATGGTGATTCTATCCATAGAAAAGAGAGAGGTTATTTGCAGATCACGGAGACTAGGACCCAACCATTTTTTAATAGATTAATATGGTAGATCTTATCATTGTTTTTCTCATTTACAATTTGAAAGTAACTTTACCTTTTTATCTAAGTGCTTTGTAGGGTCCCTGACATTCTGATTTTAATTTGTTAGTATAGATAGCTAACAAAACCAGTTTCCACTCTCACCATTTAGTGTGTCTATAATAATTCCTTTCCTGACATTGTTAAGCATTTTCTAGATTAGTGGCTGCTAAATCTCTCAACTTACCTAGACATGTTCTGAGGTTGTGAGGGAATGTGCTATTAGTTGTGTTGTCTGCATAAGTAATAGGTCCACATTCGCCCTCCACTGGGAACCATACACCCCATTGTAGTGCTTGACTCTTTCAAGGTAGTGGAACAGAGTCGGCCATCTTAGACTGGAGGGGCTGCAAGATGGCGTCCGGAGGATTGTGAAAGTGCTGGAGATGAGCGGCTGAGGTACTGCCAGGCTGCGGGTCCTGAGTCTGGCAGCTGTGGTGTGCAAACGAGATACTAACAGGGACATTGGCATCATGATAGGGGTGCAAGAGTAGGGTGGTGCATAGACTTAAATAGGCGCCTTGCTGAATGCTTTGCGCCCCTCCCCCTATGCAATGCTGGGGCCCTGGAAGTGTGGGGAACGCGAACAGTGAAGCTGTGCAGTCTGGGATATGCCACTGGTGCTAGGGAGCACAAACTGAGAGGCCGACTGCTCGGACCCACGAGCAACTAGCGGATGGCGTGTGCATTGGAAGGCTCAAAGAGACACGCAGTCTGGTGCAAAAAAACGGGACGCTGAGGTGCTGCGAGACTGTGGGGATTGCACCTGGAAGCTGCCGACTGGAAGAGGAGTTCTTGATGGGACACTGGCATCATTGTAAGAGCACGGATGTGGGGTGATGTGCAGGCTTCAAGGCGTGCTGTACTGTGTGACTTGTGCCCTTCCCCCTATGCAATATTGATGCCCTGGTATTGTGCTGACCACGAGTGGTGTATGAGTGCAGACTGGAGCTCTACTGCTGGACTTGGGGCATACGACTTGAGGGGCCACCTACATACTTTTGTATGATGCCCGGTGGAGCTACCTCGCTAGCTATGGGGAAGATTGACTCTGGGCTCCCTCCTTTAACTATCATCTGCCCAGCCGGACTTCGGGCTATTGCTCCCGCGTCTCTACTGACCTTACCTCCCCCCTCTCCCTTCCCCCAAACCTCCCCTCTCTCCGCTCCTTCTCTTTCCAGATTCTGTCCTCTGCCCTCACATGCCCTTTGTCCACATCCTATTTTCTGTGAACTTCTTCCCTCGCCACTTGAGACTGAACTATTTTGTCTGATGCCCGATGGAGCTACCTGGTATAGCTATAGGGGAGATGGGCCGTGGATTCCCTCCTTGGTCGTCACCTACCCAGTCGGTGTTTAGACAGACTTCCTTTCGTCTCTACGGTTGTATCTTCCCTTATCCTCACACTCTCTCCTCCCCTACCCCCTCACTACTTTCTCTCTCCTTTCTCTCCACCTCTAATGTATTGCCGACTGTTTGATTTAATGTTTACTTGTTCTTTTTCTGGTATATTGTTGAACCACATTGTTGTGCTTCCTTTCGTCTCCCCTGTCATCTCCTCCCGCATCCTCCCTCTATTCAGTCAGTCAGTCAAAGATCTTTATTCGGAATAAAAAACATCCATAAAAGTACAGACAAAATACAAGCAAAACAATACAGTACAATAGTATGACATCTGGCAAACAAATTTAAGACCGATCAATCAATTTCAATTTCAATTTCACATTTACACACAGGTTGTCCCTCCTTGCTAAAAAACAGCTTTATATACAATTAAAAATGATTTCTAGGCAAACATAGTTAAAAATGGATGAATAATAACAGCATCGTTAGTAGGTCCACATTAATAATGTGCAAAAATGCAAAATGTGCAAAAAAGAAAATTTGAAATGCATAAGAAAGTGCATTGTGCGGATATTATACATCAATATGTAAAGTGGCTCGTGATCTAACGGCAGCTTTGAGGAAGCAGCTCACCTTGAATATTACTTCATCTGATCCCAGTAATAAGAAAGACCTCGATGCTATTCTGAAACTAGTCAATTCATGTTTTCTACAATAAGGCATTAAATAATGAGCGGAAAGCTTTTTATAAAAACCACAGAAAAACAAAAAGTGCATAAGGCTCTGTTTCATGTTAGGATTACAAGGACAATTCAGGGTTTCTAGATGTTTGTTGTAACCCAAGGGGAAGTTTAGTAAATTTACTATACTCCCGTCTCGGAAGCGAAACAGTAAGCTCCTATTCCATCTGCCAAGATGCAAGCATAAATACCTGTGTGGAGGGCCTGGATGTTTAGTGTGAGGTTCTGAGTAGCCCATGTATTTTATAACAGTGCATTTAGACAGGTTTTTCCTTTCCCGCTCTTCTCTATACACATGATGTAGTGCCCTAAGAACAATGGTCTTGTGGGAGCGATTTATTAACCTCATAGATGCTATTAAACATCCCTCCCCAGTGCTGCGCTGTCCATTGGAACCAGTGCTGAATGGACGTCCAATGGTCATGCGCAGCACTGGGGAGGTAGTGCTGCCGTCGGTCAATGCACCGACGCAGCACTTAAGGGGTTAAACTGGGTGAAGTAAACAAAAAAACCCTGTCCTACGCTATCAAGGCAATCTTTTACCGCTTTTAACCATGGTATGCAGTGTGCCCTATCGCATTTTAAACAGTCCAAAATTATATCACGGGTCAGAGTGGCAGCCGGGTTAATCCATATCTTTAGCCAGAAGAGTGCTGGTCTAGATCTTACAAAGTCTTCTATATATGAGATGTTTAGTTCGTTGTGACATACATAGTGAGGGGAGCAAATAACCCCACCCAGCACCTTCCGACAGAACCTGTTTTCTTCCGTTTGGATATGGGTACAATTTGTGTAACCCCATACCTCGGCGCCATAAGTACCAGTTGGGATACATTGGGTTTGGTAGATCTTAACTAGTGGTGTGATTACATCAGCAAAGTTGGGCTGTCTCAGGGAGGTGACACAATTTATGGCTTTACCCAACTTGTTCCTAGCATAAGATACATGTGCGTGCCACGAACCAGTATTTGAAAATAGCAGCCCCAAATAGGGAAAAGTGCAAGTGCTTTTCAAAACATTTGACCCTGATTTAATCTCGGCAATTTTATACTTTTTGGGACCACAACTCATGATTAAGGATTTTTTTAAATTGGTGGTCAGACCTAAATCAGCCATAAAAAGGACAAATCCTGAAATTAAAGTGCGAAGTGCCTTTGGAGTGCGGCCCATCAGGACCGCGTCGTCGGCGTAAAGAAGGGTAGGTATGGGGACTCCATTTACATGGGGTACATCTTTTGTTAAAATACTCAGTGAGCCGCTCAAATTATTAATATAAAGAATAAAGAGGAGGGGGGCCAGCACGCACCCCTGTCTGACCCCCCTACCTATGCTAATGTCGTCAGAAACTTCGCCAGATTGGTTTATACGCACACGTGCTCTTAGATCACTATGTAAAAAAGCTAAAAAGTGGACCAAGTAATCATCCAAACCATAATCAAGAAGGGTGGACCATAAGCGGGAACGGTTAACAAAATCAAATGCAGAACTTAAGTCCATAAAACCAAAATATAGAGGGGATTTCTTAGCAATATTATATTTTGCCATAATCAGACTCAGGTTCAAACATTGTTCCACCGTACCAACATTGCTACGAAAACCAAGCTGGCTGGGATGTAGGATCTTACTCTCATCCGCCCAGGTTCTAATCCTTTTAAAGATAACCCGCCCCAGAACTTTCAAGGTGTTATCGATTAACGAAATGGGGCGGTAACACCCAGGGTCCAGTCTGTCGCCTTTCTTGAAAATGGGGACGATTGTACTACAAGACCATGTTTCCGGAATTTGTTCATTCATTAAATTATTAAAAACATTACATAGTAGTGGAGCCCAAAACTCAGGCTCACACTTCAGCTGATCAATTGAGAGCCCATCAGGGCCGGGCGCTTTGTTTCCTGCGCCTTCAGATATGGCATCCTCGACCTCAGATATAGAGATATTAAGGGGGCTTAAGGGGAGTAGGGTCGAAGCGGGGTTGTCAGGTGTGGCATAAATTTTAGCAAAATGTTCAACCCACGTAGGTCCGGTGATGTTACAGTTAATTGCCGTTAAATTTGAACCTATAGATCTTATCTTCTTTGCCTCCCTCCAAAACCCAGTAGTGTCTTTCAATTCGGCCGAGCGTGCCAGGGAACCCCAGTGTATCTTAAGCAGTTCATTAGATCTGGTACGTAGGGTAAATTTGTACTCTGCTCTGAGTAACCTTATTTGGGGGATGTCCCTAGGTTCGGCTTTTAGGGCAGCTCTCAACTTCCTATTTGCCTTTGAACAGGAGGCATCAAACCATCTAGGTGTTTCCTCAGCTTTACTCGAAGCAGGCCTGGAAATCTCACCTTTTATTACAGAGCAGAGTTCAGTGAATGATGTAATTATATTAAACCCGTGGCCATCACTAGTGAGACATTTTTCAATCAGAGCTGGATGTTTTTTAATGATTTTTGCTAGGATTCCCCTGTTATCCACGCCCCTCCAGATTACCCTCAATTTATCAGTTGAAACCTCAAGGTTTCTTGCACCTATTTCATTTCGTGAGCACTTACCCCTCGGAAGTAGTAGGTGAATAACAATAGGGTAATGGTCGCTATAAACTTTACATACAACTTCAGCCTTTGTTAAAGCATTAGCGACAGGAGGTGAAACAAAAACGTAATCAATTGTAGTACCGCTCCCATGGCCAATAAAAGTGGGAAATGGGGCGGCGCTGGTTTCTGTGCCAACGTATTCCATGCAGTTTACAAGGTCTCTAGTTGCAAGGAGATTTGACAGTTCTGTACCCCTTCTACATGGGGGATTTCTCGGGTGTATATGGGCGTTAAAGTCCCCTCCTACACAGATACCGTCAAATTTCCCGTGTTTCTGTCCATCCATAATCCCATCAATAAAATCAAATAAAAGAATAAAATTGCAATTAGGTTCGGACAAAAAGTCCTTATTATAGAAATTGATCAAACATAGCCTTGTCCTTTGGGTATATGATAATGCCATGAAACTTGGGCAATTCGTTTGGAGTATGTCAATTTTAACTTCTGCAGGTATTTTTACCCAAATAGATAGTCCCCCACTAGGACGACCAAAGGAGGGGGCCGAAACAATCCTGTTATGACAGCTGTACCCCTCAAATAACAAGTCATCAGTACACCAGGTTTCCTGAAACATTAGTATATCATGGCAATTGATCCAGTCCTTCCATGAGGTAATTTCCATCTTGGCCTTCAGGCCGGCGATATTCCAGCTAAGGATTGACATATTCTTATCTAACCTCAGGCAAGGGCCCTGGTCGGTTCCTAAAGAAGATGTTGTTGTGACATGCCCTTGTTGTTCACATGGTATTTTAGGTGCAAAAGTCTTGGCTATTTGCGGAGGTACCTCAGATAATGTTTCCACTGTATGGTCAGGGGCAAAACACACAGAGACAGGTTCTTCAATGAAAGGGGACAGTCAGTCCAGTGTTCCCAAGTCATGGAACACTGAGAACCTGTTACGTAATGGGAATACAGGTGGGGGCTGCATCATTTTGTGTGGGGGACGATAAAAGTAATTTAACGGTAAAGGGGTCACCACAGTAGATGGGCCATGTTGAACAAAGTTTTTATTCAACAAAAATTTTGCAGTGCCCGGGTTCCTGAAGTTGATTACGATACAGTCCCCATTAATGTTTTTAAAAAGGGGACCTACCCATGTTACTCGGCGTGTGGATATGATCTCTTTGGAAATATCGTAACCCACCCCCTTATGCTTCGTTAACCAGTCAATACACTTGTTATGCAATTGAACCCACGATTCACCTTGCCCTTCCCTGAGAGGTGGGATGCCAGCCAGAACTAAGACGTAAGGACACGCCTCAGGTGGAAGATGTAAGGCAGGGCCTTGATGTTTGACAGGCCTGGTGTCTTCGTGTGGGGTCTTATTGTAACGCTGGCTGGTGTTCGTGGGAACCTTCTGCGTTGTAGTGCCTGTTACGGGGTTACTTTTATGATTTTTCATTGAGGCGCCGGTAACAACATTGGGAGAGGAGGAAGATTTAGTCAAGGAATCAGGGGCGCTGGTAACAGCATTAGAGGGCAGAGGAGATTTAAACAGAGAGTTAGGCGGATTACTTCCTCTTGTGCTTTTGGTCACCGTAGTTGTTTTAATCGGGGGTAGATTAGTAGCAGCCTGTGGTTCCTTAGCCCTATTGGTGATGTGATCACCACTGGTAAGCGCATGGGTGGTGGATTCCAAGTCTTTTAGCAGACGTTCAACTCTTAATTTATCCAAACACGCTGTACCTTTTCTCTTGGCATCATCATTTTTTATTAAATTTTCCAGCCTGTCAAGTCTTTTAAAAATATTATTAAATTGTTTGATCATTTGACCTTCAAGTTGCTTAAAAATTGTATCCGTAATGGTCTCAATGAGATTCCCTTCTGATTTAGAGTAGTAACTATTTGCAATGGGGAACTCAGTCTGAGTGGAGATAGACATTGAATTTGAAGCATCGTTATTTATTACTACGACCTCACCCAGATGAGATTGGTCCTGCACGGATACTGTCTGTTGAATTTGTTTCTGTTTCTTTCCCCTACTCCACATGCTTTGTGGTGTTGGTTGGTTAGCACTCCTAAGGGGCTTCTTCCTTTTATTGTAAGTTGATTTTACTGGGCCCCTTTTTCGCTTAGCTCCTATGTTCTCAGTGACCTCAATAATGACCTCAGTAGTTGGTAATGAAGAGGCAGGGTCTGGAGCTATATATGTGACAGTGTTTTCGTCTTCAAGGACAATGGGCACACTAACAGCAGGATGGGATGGTTTGACCACGATGACTTCAGGGATTATGTGCATATTTCCATTTGAACTGCCTGTTGCACTTAATTGATTAGTAGTAAGTGAACCCATTGAAAACCTCCTCTCAGTTTCAACAATCTCATTAAATGCAGTGTCTATCAATGTCTCAAAAGATGTAATGAGAGAGACAGAGGTATCAACGCCCTGGGTGAGTACATCAGTGATATTGCTAATAGCATTACAATCGCCCATTTTATTATCCGAACGGAATGCTCACCTTTCAAGAGGAATGTTAGAGGGGTGGCCCGCCCGACCACTGATGACCTCGGAGGGCCTCAGAGGGCCCGCCCTTTGCCCGGCGCCGTCCGCGCGCGTCTCGCGGGGCGAGAGGGGTGTAAGGCTTTTTCTAGCACCTCCGGGCACTCCTAGCGCGTCACGGGCGCGCTGCCGCCCCAGAGGCTGCTGGGGAGTGTAGTCTCCGACTCTCCTTGCCTCCCGGCGTCTTGTGGAGAGGAGCGCTGCTGCCGTTTCCCTCACGGCTCGCCCGATGGCGTTTCTGCAAGGTAGGTGGTCTCCTGGTGTTCCCCCTTGGCTCCCGGGGGTCAGGCTTTTTCTAGCACCTCCGGGCGCTCCTAGCGCGTCACGGGCGCGCTGCCGCCCCAGAGGCTGCTGGGGAGTGTAGTCTCCGACTCTCCTTGCCTCCTGGCGTCTTGTGGAGAGGAGCGCTGCTGCCGTTTCCCTCACGGCTCGCCCGATGGCGTTTCTGCAAGGTAGGTGGTCTCCTGGTGTTCCCCCTTGGCTCCCGGGGGTCATGCTTTTTCTACCGCCTCCGGGCGCTCCTAGCGCGTCACGGCCGCGCTGCCGCCCCAGAGGCTGCTGGGGAGTGTAGTCTCCGACTCTCCTTGCCTCCCGGCGTCTTGTGGAGAGGAGCGCTGCTGCCGTTTCCCTCACGGCTCGCCCGATGGCGTTTCTGCAAGGTAGGTGGTCTCCTGGTGTTCCCCCTTGGCTCCCGGGGGTCAGGCTTTTTCTAGCGCCTCCGGGCGCTCCTAGCGCGTCACGGGCGCGCTGCTGCCCCAGAGGCTGCTGGGGAGTGTAGTCTCCGACTCTCCTTGCCTCCTGGCGTCTTGTGGAGAGGAGCGCTGCTGCCGTTTCCCTCACGGCTCGCCCGATGGCGTTTCTACAAGGTAGGTGGTCTCCTGGTGTTCCCCCTTGGCTCCCGGGGGTCAGGCTTTTTCTAGCGCCTCCGGGCACTCCTAGCACGTCACGGCCGCGCTGCCGCCCCAGAGGCTGCAGGGGAGTGTAGTCTCCGACTCTCCTTGCCTCCCGGCGTCTTGTGGAGAGGAGCGCTGCTGCCGTTTCCCTCACGGCTCGCCCGATGGCGTTTCTGCAAGGTAGGTGGTCTCCTGGTGTTCCCCCTTGGCTCCCGGGGGTCAGGCTTTTTCTAGCGCCTCCGGGCGCTCCTAGCGCGTCACGGGCGTGCTGCCGCCCCAGAGGCTGCTGGGGAGTGTAGTCTCCGACTCTCCTTGCCTCCCGGCATCTTGTGGAGAGGAGCGCTGCTGCCGTTTCCCTCACGGCTCGCCCGATGGCGTTTCTGCAAGGTAGGTGGTCTCCTGGTGTTCCCCCTTGGCTCCCGGGGGTCAGGCTTTTTCTAGCGCCTCCCGGCGCTCCTAGCACGTCACGGGCGCGCTGCCGCCCCAGAGGCTGCTGGGAGTGTAGTCTCCGACTCTCCTTGCCTCCCGGCGTCTTGTGGAGAGGAGCGCTGCTGCTGTTTCCCTCACGGCTCGCCCGATGGCGTTTCTGCAAGGTAGGTGGTCTCCTGGTGTTCCCCCCTCTATTTATGTCTCTCCTTCCCTCCTCTCTCTATGTATTGAGACTGAACTATTTTGTCTGATGACCGATGGAGCTACCTGTTTTAGCTATAGGGGAGATGGGCCGTGGATTCCCTCCTTGGTCGTCACCTACCCAGTCGGTCTTTAGATAGACTTCCTTTCATCTCTACGGTTGTATCTTCCCTTATCCTCACACTCTCTCCTCCCCTACCCCCTCACTACTTTCTCTCTCCTTTTTCTCCACCTCTAATGTATTGCTGACTGTTTGATTTAATGTTTACTTGTTCTTTTTCTGGTATATTGTTGAACCACATGGTTGCCCTTCCTTTCGTCTCCCCTGTCATCTCCTCCCGCATCCTCCCTCTATTTATGTCTCTCCTTCCCTCCTCTCTATGTATTGAGACTGAACTATTTTGTCTGATGCCCGATGGAGCTACTTGGTTTAGCTATAGGGGAGATGGGCCTTGGATTCCCTCCTTGGTCGTCACCTACCCAGTCGGTCTTTAGGCAGACTTCATTTCGTCTCTCCTTATTGTCTCTTCCCTAGCTACTATCCTCTCTCCCCTGACTCTCTCCCCCTGCCTGCTACTCAGCCTACCCCCCTGTCCTTTGTGCCCTTTGACTAAGCACTCCTCCTCCCCTTGTTGGGGAAAGATCCAATATTTATACTCTGGAGTCTCAGCGAAGCCGCTGAGTGAGTCCCCTGCGCCAAGGGAGCCACTCACACTTGAGGTATGGTATGGCACCCCTTGCCAAAGCACTCTCTCTCCCCTTTTTGGGGAAGGATCCAGTGTGTAGGCCTTGGAGTCTCAGAGACCCCTCTGAGAGAGTCCACTGCGTAAAGGGAGCCTTTCGTAACAGAGATAGGAAAGTGATACCACTTCCCCAGGGATCACAGCTTACTGGACTTTGGACGTTGCCTTGACTCGTCTACCGGTTTGTGTCCCCGTCACCCTTCCCCTCCTCTTCCCATGCTGTGTCTCTCACCCTCCCCTCCTCTTTCCCGCCTTCATTACCTGTCTACTTCCCCTGCTCCAAACCCCCTCCCCTGAATCTCTCACCTTGCCTGCTGTTTCCCCTTACGTATTTGTGCTTATTGTTTATCTCTACCTTACAAGTAACTATGTTGCCATGCTCTAAGAACTGTGTAACCTTTGTAACGATGTAACCTGTAACTATGATCTGATGCTCATGTAAAGCGCTCTGATACCTCCGGGTCTAGCCAGCGCTATATAAAACTTTAAATAAATATAAATAAATAAATAAATACTCAAGGGAGGTGGTGTGGGCTAGTAATAACGATTCACTGCATCAAACAATAACACTCAATAATTAATTGTCCAGCCTGTGTTTTTTTTGTGTGAAAAGTATAATTAATTTATTACACACAACTCAGTACTATGCAGTAATTTACAAATGTACATAAGGTCAGGGGACATTCCTTTGAAAACATTGCATTTGAGCCCCTAAAGACTTTTAGACCACAGAACCTGCAGTCATAAATGTAATCCCTATAGAGCATTACACTCCCAGCTGTAGAGCTCCTGCTTCAACTTGGGGAGTGCTTGAAAAGCCAAGCAAGGCTTGGGTTGGTCCTCATCATTGGGGCCCCTGGCATCCTATGGCTGCCACAACAGCAGAAAACAGTGGGCTTCTGCTGGCCTGCTATCCTTTATGGGGAACTTACTCACGGAGCTTGTTAATGTTTGATGAGCAGTTCTAACCACACAACATTTCCTTTTTGTATTTTTTTTTGAGATGCACAGTCCCACCCAGGCACTGCGAAAGCCATTGCGAATCGGAGGACAGCACAGATAAGCCCACCCCTGGCTCCCACACAGACAGCCTCACCTCTGCTGCCCCAAGAGCTGTCAGCACTCTTCTCTCCTGCCTGTTCCTGCGGGCAAGTTGCTCTTAGAGGTGGTGGCTGCCCACTACCCCCACAGACACTCAGGGGGAGGGGCAGCACAACGCTCCCCATTGGTGGTGACATCAGGGATGTGCAGTTGTGGTCTCAGGCATCCTAGTCGAATAACTGGCCTGGTGGTTGTGGTCCCCAAACCTCTTGAGCTCTCAAAAGGGGGCTCAACACACGCCTGCTCTCATGGTTTTAAAATTACTGATGCTTTTTGCAGTGCCCCCCTGGCCCACCAAGGGGTTAGTTTCCGACACTGCATCAGAGCCCCATACGCTCTGTGATCCCGCTGGGGGCTCAAAAGTCAAAAACATTGTCCTCAGCAGTGGTCCATGCAAGTAAGCATGGAGGGGCAGGGCAGGGGGTATGTTGACACATGATGGAATAGGATTTATTTATTTTTCCCTATTCCATCGTCTGTCAACTTCCACCCCTCCCGCTTTGCTGCGATTTCCTGCACGGACTGCTGCTGTTTGTCCTCTCTTTTCTCTGGCCCCATTGGGCTATTTCACATGCTTTTGAGCTCCTTTCCTCAGACTTCCTGGCTTTCAAGGTGGTAAACTTTGCATGGAGCTTGCGCCAATGTCTTCTTTCACCAGTCTTCCTGCTCTTTCTCCTCTGGTGCTTCTCTCCTCCTTGGCACAGGAGCTGAGTGAAGCACTGGTAAGTACTTCCTTTGTGCGGGGAGGCCTTTGTTCCTGCTGCTTGAGAATAATATAATTATCTTGGCACAGAATAGCAGCAAAAGGCCTGGGCTCTGATCCTGGCATGAGCCAGAGAATTATAACAACACCGGATGACTCATAAGCTGTACAGCTATCTTCTTGGAATTCTCACATTTGGGTATGGAATACAGATTCCACCCCAGTTCTTTCTTACATTTTTTTAAAACAAGTTTCAGGGTACCATTGTATCTCTTGATTAATCCATCAGTTTGAGGGTGGAAAACTGATGTTTGTATCTGTTTGACACCCAATTGTTGCCATACTTGTTTTATATGTTTTGATAGAAACAGGGGTTCCTTGATCAGTTCAGATTTCTTTGGAAAGCCCTACTCTAGAGATTATCATGATTACTGCACTAGTGACAGTTTTAGTGCTGGTTTCTCGTAACGAGATGGCCCCCGGATGTCTAGTAGCATAGTCAACCAAACCTAAGATGTATTTATGACCGTTAGAGGAGGCAAGTAAGGGTCCACCAAGTCTATTCCTACTCTCTTAAATTTATCTATGTGTCAACCTCGGTCCCTTGCCTCTGTTCAAGTCAAGTCAAGAAATACTTTATTCAGTTCAATTTACAAAAAGCATAAAAGTACACAAGCATAGAAAAGGTCCACAAGTCACCAAGCAGCATAACAAATGATACAATACAGCATAAAAAGGGAGGGAGTACCCAATAAAATATACAGCACTTGGTGGCAAGAATTTAAAAACAACAGCACATACGATGATCAATAATTGAAAAAATCATTATAAGAGGTTGTAAGTTTAAAAAACTTGATTCAAGTTACAATGGTCAACATTTGTGAAGAATCATCTAGGACCAAGTGATCTTTTTACTGAGTCTCACCGCTATGGTTAGAAATTTAGCCACGTTATAGATTTCCCATATTTCCGCTAAAAGTTGAAGGTACAGCAAAGCTGGCTTCACTTGCCTAAAACCTTTCCCTTTTAACAGGGGTATGATGAACTTTTTCCTAATGCCTTTAAAATGATCATAGAAAAACAGAAAATGAGCAGTATCCATGACTGAACAGCCGTCGCATTTGCACAGATCTACGTCCGTGCCCCTGGTCCAGCCAGGGCGGCCAGAAATTAATAAGTGGATTTTGTTCAATCGGAACTTAGTTAAAAGATACCTATGGTTGGAGTTGTTGACGACCTTAAGGTAGAGTTCCGGTTTGTGGCCAGAGGAAACAATCAGTTGATGGGTCCTGACAGAGGGCTTTAACAGCTCCCTACCTTCTCTGTCCATTCCTCTATTCAACAAAAAGGTATTTTTAACCCATTTCAAATCACCTCTCACCAGACTAGAAGGTTTGTTGAACAATTCAGGCCGACCCAACTTTTCGCACATTTGTTGTACATATTTCAACCAAGGGATCTTTTCCCAGTGATCTAGCATTAGGCAGTCTTTTAAGATTTCGTGATTCACTTCAAGCTCTAAATTAAGCCGGACTGATATCCATTTTAAAAGGGGGGCCATGGCAATTCTATCCTCCAAATAGTCCACGCCGCATTCCTGGTGAACTATGAAGCTTGTCGTGGATCTTGGGAGGGAAAGAAGCGTTTTTAAGAAGTTGTCTTCCGTAACCTGGAGCGATGTAACTGGCCTGAAGCCCCACAAGTCTGCGCCGTACATAGCGATGGCAATACATTTGGCAGCATATACTTTTAAAACTGCCTCAATGGGCTTCACCACTAATTTACGTGAAAAGCCCAGCACCGCAGAGATAGAGCGTGCCAGGGCTGTTTTTTTCTCCAACATTTGAGGGTGCCACGTAGAACATTCATCAAAAACAACCCCCAAGTAGGGAAATCTGGGGACTCTTGACAGCTTATGTCCATTATAGTGCAATGACATCACATTTTTTTTGGCCTTCGCTTTATGGCCCACCACCATGACATGGGATTTACCAAAGTTAATACTTAAGTCAAGATTTTTCATAAAAACATAAAAAGAGTTCAACAGGCATTGAAGTCCCACTGCAGTTCTGGCTAGGAGAGCGGCGTCATCCACGTACAGTAAAGCTGGCAGTAGATGTTTCCCTGCCCTCGGGATGTCCTTACACACTGCACCCAAAACTCTACCTAAGTCATTTATATATAGTGTGAAGAGCAGGGGAGCAAGAATGCATCCCTGCCTTACACCATTAGTAATGCTAATTTTTTCCGTGCAGTTCCCCTTTCTGTCGTAACGGACCGTTGCTGTAAGGTCCCTATGGAGGTCTGCTAGGAAGTGCACAATATTTGGATCTATTCCAATGTTAAGGAGCTGACCCCACAGCTTGGATCTGTTTACTCGGTCAAATGCCGAGGACAGATCCATAAAGGCAATGTACAGAGATCCTTGCTTAGCTAAAGTGTACTTCCCAATAAGCAGTTGTAAATTTAGGCTTTGGTCGATGGTACTGCGCCCCTTTCTGAAACCGTACTGTAGAGGAGAAAGAGTATTAGTCTCCTCTAGCCAATCGGTCAGTTTACATAAAACCACTCTCCCTAAAACCTTGACTGCGGAATCAATGAGGGATATAGGTCGGTAATTGCCAGGGTCACCCCTATCCCCTTTTTTATAGATAGGGACAATTACCGACTGAGTCCATGACTCTAGAATACCTGTCTTAGAAACTCTGTTAAAAACATTGGCTAAAATGTTGGACCAGAATAAAATATCAACTTTAAAAAGATCAGAGGGAACGCCATCTGGTCCTGGAGCTTTATTACTGGTCATCATACCAATGGCCACGGCCACCTCTTCCTCATTCACAATCAAGGTATAAGGCAATTGGGGGAAGGCAGTCGTGCCTTCTGCCCCCAAAGTCTCTTGTTCGTAAACGGACCTAAAGTGCGAGTGCCATTTGTCTTCTTGGATTCCACAATCCAATTCATTGTTACTAGGATCAGAAAAATAGGGTTGATTAACCACAGCCCAAAACTTGGCGCTACTTTTCAGTACATCAATTGAGGTCAGGTCGGCCCAGGCATCCTCTCTAATCTCACGCCGCCTTCTTTCGATGGCAGTCTTATATTGTTTCCTTAGAGTGGCCACGAGCAATCTATCTACTGGTTTGGACTTGAGTGCTACCTTAAGTTTATGGTTAGCCGCTGAGCAGTTCTTGTCAAACCAGCCTTCCTTCCCTTGTGTTCTACCTTTACCCTGACGCGTCAGGTTGGAGAGAATGTCGAGGCAAACCTTTTTATACGCCTCCACTACTTCACTGTCCCCAGCCTGGTCATCCATACATAGCTTTAAATCCTCCCTACTACTAAGGCAGAGATTACAGAAAAACTCTTCTGTAATTAGCTTACACCATTTGATTCTGCGTGCTTGGTCAGACAACCGCATGTCATGTTTGTCTACCAAATGTGGGCAACTTTCCTTAGTAACAATTATATTCTTAGCTTTTAATACAACAGGATTGTGGTCACTGAAGTGGGACCGCACAACTGAATAGCTACTGATTTGGGCTCCACAACTACTACTGAGAAAAATGTAATCAATCACAGAGCCGCTGCCATGACCTGTAAACGTGGGGATGTCCTCATCACACCCATTTGGCAGTATTAACCCATTTTCGGCCAACAATGATTCTAAAAAAATACCCTGCTCTGAGTGTTCAAAATGGATATTTTCCTCATCCGGGGGGCCAAATAACACATTTGGGGGGCATTTATCCTGACAACCATGGACATTGAAATCTCCCATCAATAAGATGGTACATTCATACTCTACGGACTCTTTAAAATCAATCAGGAAAGAACTTAACATCATCAAGTTACTGACTGGCCTGTCTCTATCAAAAGAATTTTAAAAGTTTATAACCAAAACATTATGGTAACCCCTATGGGTAATTAAAACTGCAAGACAATAAGGACAGCCAGTAGCTATTTGCGTGTATATACCCGGGATTTTAGCAGAGATCGGAATAACCAGGCCCCCTCTGGCCCGCCCCCGCGTTGAACCGACAGCTGGTAGGGAGAAAGTAGTGAAACCATCCACTGTCAGTATGTTTTGAGTGTCCCAGGTCTCCTGTATAGCTATTATGTCCATAAATCCTATGAAGTCCCGCCAGATCGGATCATCCACTTTATTCTTGAGACCCGCAATGTTCCATGTTGCCAGAGTAATCTCCCGTCTACCCAGTGCCTCGTCCGTTTTTTTACACAATAGGGCCCCACCTTCATCACCCTTGTCAAAAGTTGGAGTTAGATTTAACACCTGCATGTCCAAATTACTATTTTTCTTTTGCAAAGGGGTGGGGGGAATGTTAAGCCTCTGTCTAAGTGGTGAGCCCTGTGTTTGTCAGTCGACCCAGTCCATGGTTGGCAGACATTTATAACGATTAGCAATTGGGAAGTTAAAGTGATTATCATACCCATTTACAGTCTGATGGTAATAATATGGGTGACTACTCTGAGGCCCTGCGGCGAACCCACCTTGAAGCGGTCTGCCTCTTCTTCTCCTGACCAAGTTCCATTCCTCATCACCACCCTCATCCCAGCCATAATGTTGCGCCTCCCATGGGGGGTTAAACCGCTGTCTGGCTTTTTGCTCGTGTGGGCCCCTTAACCAGCTCCATCTTTTATCTACTTGATTCCCAGGTAGGTAGAAATAAGAGAGAGGCCTAGCAGTAACGCTGCTTGCTTGATAACGAGAGGTTCCTCTACATATATATTCTACCACCTGTGTGTTCTCAAAAGTGACCACAATGCAATCCCCTTGTAAGTTTTTTCTGTTCCCGCCCACCCATGGGGTTCTCTCCACCATTAAAATATTGCTTGAAATATTCGGCGGTAGGGGATGATTTTTAGAGAGCCAGTGGCACACCTTATTTTTCAAAGCCTGGTAGGATTCTACTTCAGGTGGTGGAATTTCCGTGACTCCCGTGAGAATCACTACATAAGGGCAGGCATCAGGGGGAAGATGGATGTTTCTTCGGACCGCTGCCTTGTCTCTTGGGGCCGGGTCCGGGTTTGGAGTTGGTGGTATGGGATCATTAGATTTGACTTGTGGAGTTGTCTTGGGTTTAGTTGAATTCTCTGTTTGTTTAAGATCAGGGGTCTTTGTTTTAGCACCTCCCAGGTTTGAGGTATTACTAGGGTTCTTGGAAACATTATTTTTAGCCACAGTGACGCTTTTACCAGCCAAAGATGGCTTGTTAACTGTATTCACTACATGGGGTGCCTTAGTGTTCAAGTTAAAACTTGGGGCACTTATATTCTTATGAATATTTTTCAGTACAGTTTCTAAACAACGAAGCCTAACCTCTATGGATTCGAGAAGGGCTTTTAACATATTAAAGATATTATTATTTGCTGTGCTTAACCCAGTCCTGTCCTGGCTACATTTGGCTAAATTATTGACTTCACCACTTAGTTCCAGAATTTCCTCCAGACTGTTGTCTATAATGGTGTTGTCTGGAAGACTTAGTGGCAAGCCAACTTTTGTCGGATGCACCCCCCCAATGTCATTTGCACAGACTGCCAAGTTGTTATTCACAGTTACCGGATCTAAGATGGTTTTGTCCCGGTTGTGGGCAGTTTGTGCTTTCTTCCCTTTATAGGTGGTGGATTTGTTGGCCTTTTGTTTAGGGATTGCCCCCTCTTTCAAACCCCTCTGATTTATAGCACTGACCAAGGGTGGATTATCTGTCTGAGCCACTCTCTGTCAAAAGGTTAAGATTAGGGGTGGCCTCCAGGTCCTGTTGTGAGTTTAAAACATCAAAATCCCCAGCATTGTGTACCATGGCAAGAGTATTGGGGCGGGACTCGATGTTGGGCGTACATGCCTGGGAAATGAGACCTAAAGAAGATCTCTTAGCCATAGCTAGGTCTTGGGACACCCTTCTGTCCATTAATACAATCCCCTCATCAATTAAAGCATGGGTGCGAACGATAAAGTCGTCCAGAGGACCAGTTAACTTTTTCGCTCCTGCAACAGCCATACTTCTGGTCTCCCGACAATTCATGACAGACCCCGCTACTAATCACAAATGGCAGTTTGAAATATTAACACTGTGATAACAGGCCCATGTAATTAGAACTTAGCAATGATAAACAAGTAACAACCCTGTTGCTTGGAGTGAGATGTATACAGGCTTACAGTTTCTGTGTCCGATAGTTGCTGGGCTGAAGGTAATCGGGCAGGGGGTATGGCCCAGGCCAGGCTCCTCAGGCCTCTGAGGGCCACAGAGGGCCCACCCTTTGCCCGGGCTTAGCCCCGCGCTTGGTCCCGCTCGCGTCCCGCTACGCGGAGGGGGCGTTGCTGTTTTAAGCACCTCCGGGCGCCTACTTCCGCGTCACAATGCGCGCCCCCGCAAAGGCTCCTGGGAGTTGGAGTCCCCCCGCTCTGCGGCCGCGTTGATGGTAAGAAGCGGCGGCGGGGGGGACTCGGCTCCTGCTCCTGTTACCGTGATGGGCCCGCTACCAGACTCGATCTCCGCTAGGCACAAGGTAGCGTTCACCTCCTTTGGTTGTGTAAAGTTTATAATGGGCTCCCCTTGCCTCTGTTATTTGGAGAGGATAGCAGGGAAAATTGTTTTGTTGATTATACAAACAACAGGTCAAGCTATGAGTTCCTAGGTTTTTGGTTTTTAGACTTGTACGTCCCTTCAAATATATCCTCATTGTTCTACTCCCTCTCTCTCCAAACCTGTGTGTTCAGTTTATGAACTGGGCACCTACTTGTGGAAGCTGGTAGGGTATCCTGCCAATGTGTGTAGCTTAAGCCCCTGCAGCTGTATACTCTCTTCTTTCGAACAGCCTCTTTCCCTCCGTTCAAGAGACTCTGCTGCTATTCTTCTCAAGGCGCCCGGGCTGGCTTCTGTTGCTGCTGGTTATTTGTCAGCTGTCCTCTCCTTTCTCCCACGTCTTCAGGTAGTCCCGCCTTGCCAGCTTCTGGATCCTTCTTCTCGCTTCATGTCATCTGCCTTCTCTTCCATTTCCCCCTGTTCTGGATTTAAAGCATTACGGGTAAGAAATGTGGTCTTCCTTTAGTATCACTTCCTTCCTTTTTCTTCTTGTTTTCATGTCCTTTCTCCACTTTAAATAGTGTTTACTTTTCCCATAGGAGATTCATTATGAGGAGGAGATGTCTGAACCAAGCCCTCAGGTAAATTGTAATATTCCTGACAACACATATAAAATATTCTAAAATCAATCACTTAGTCACCATGTGATAAAAGGCATTATTACAAAAACAACTGAGTCATCCCCACGTTTTAAAGCAGCTTTAACTAGATGGGGAGCTCAATCCTAGTACCTGTGTTGAGTATCTCTATCGTCACACAACTTGACAACCTATTTTGGAAGAGATTAAAGGATATCAATTTATGAAATACAATTCATACATGATGATCCAAGTCTGCCAGCAGCAACTGCTAAACCTAGAATCAAAACAGAATGTTCTCTGTGTGTGTGCTGCACTGTGACAACATGGAACACACAGAAAAGAGAACCACGTCCCATTTACCTGTCCATTCATTAGTGTTTTTTTAATTATACCAGAAGGGATTAGTTGCATTAATCAAAGCATGTTAAAAATGAAATCCTATGGACCTCAAAAGAAAATAACCTAGATATACTTTGTTGATTGAGATTTTTGGAACAAGTACACTGATGATATTGATAGAGCGCGCAGGTCACCCGACTCTTATTTTACCAAATATACACTACTGGGCCCATAACGTGTTTTATCACTATATTTCATAAATCAGGTAACCTACACACCGCTATCAGTAATTCGAGTTTCCTTTCTATTTATTTCCGTGTACCTGACTTACCAATCCTCGAGAACAGGTACCTATGATCACAATGGATCAGGAGCTAGTTATGAGATTCAAGCAGAAAAACACCAATACCATGTACATTTATAATTTGTTTATACTTTGTAATAACCACAAACACAAGACGTTTTCAAAGCTTTATCTAATCATCAAAGTCATCGTATGCCATGAGAATGAAATTCACACAGATCAAAACATCTATAACAAAGATTAGAAAAATAGTGTAACTATGAATCAAGGTAAGGATCATCTAGTATTCGAGAAAAATAAAGGAAATGGGGAAAAAGGGAACACACTAATTTTGTCTAACAGATTTTTATCACGTTACTAAGGGTTGGGTAAAAACAAGGGAATATTCTACTAAATGCTAATTTGAATATACTAAACGATTTAGAAGAAACAATACTTTTCAAGATGCATTTAATTTCTATAGGGAGGCTAACAGTGGAACATACTAGATATGCAAAACAGTTCAGTGTTTGAGTAAGGGTAAGGAGAAGATATGGAACATGCTAGAAAATACTTTTCGTGAGAGTCAGATGTCAGAGATAATCACATAGGCAAGGTTGCTTTATTTATAAAAAATAGGAGAGAAAGATTTAGATAGACAAACACCCACATATATTATATTTACCTAGGACAGAAAGAAGACTAACCCTGGCCACGGTCAGTTGGGAAAGGCGGGAAAGGACCCTCAAGGACTTAGGATGCCAGTAGGCGAGCAGGTACAGCTCATGGACAGTCAGGACAGGATCACCCCAGGTTTTGGATCGGGACTGGGCTCACCAAAGGGTACGACCAACACCTGCAGCTTCGGATGCAACGCCTGCGCTACGCCCTCTCTGCAAGGAATCTGCCAATAACCCCGATGGGGTTTTCGAATCTCCCAGCAAAGTGCTTCGCCAGCACTTAAGGTTTCTCCACCCCAGACTAAGTTTGTGGAAATTAAGGACAGAGTGCTCCGCAGCTCTCTGTATCAATCACCTATAGAGTTTGTAGGGTCAGTGACAGGTCAGCTATTCGGACAAGTCGGACAATTTCTCTAAACCTAGGCCAGTTATACTGTTTTCGGGTCTGTGTACCACCCACAAATGTTGCAAGTGAAAGGATCCACAACTTCGGATTGGACAAGAGAGGCGGTTAGGTCATGACACCACCTATAATTTGAACTTTCCCATCATAAATATTCAGTTTTCGTACCCACCCCTTACATTCCAGTTCCCATGGCATAGAAATTCAGAGCACAATAGCGTATACATCTATACTACTATAATAAAGCAAGAACTTTCAGGCTTTGAGGCGGGTAAACTCGGGAACCACAGCACCAATCTACACACCCGATACACTGTTGAAATCGTCAGGGTGTGTAGATGGTTATAGGCTATATAAATTTTAAAAATAAACGTTATTGAAAAAGTTATATAAAAAAAAGTAGTCCCTCCAAAGTAGCGTCTGCCGCGACGTGCGTCCTGACATCAGGAGGAGCGTAGTACAGCGCGGGGAGGAGCAGAGACGATCAGCACGGGGAGCAGCGGACATGAGCAGCGATCGGAGGGCAGGCAGTGAGGAGCGGCGGCGGGGAGGAGCGGTGAGCGGCGGATGAGGTAGGGTGAAAGCGGAGGCAGAGCGGAGCGTTGAGCGAGCCACAGGAAAAAGAAACGTGTGCAGGTAAGTGGAGCAGGTAGCAAACAGCCCATTACAGGAGGAAAAAGCGGCGGCGGGGACGTGGGCAGTGAGGAGCATGCAGGTTAAGAAACGTGTGCAGGGCGCCAGCGGCCGCGGAAAAAGAAACGTGGAGCGGCTAGCAAACAGCCCATTACAGGAGGAAAAACGGCGGCAGGGACGTGGGCAGTGAGAAGCGCGCAGGTTAAGAAGCGTGTGCAGGGCGCCAGCGGCCGCGGAAAAAGAAACGTGGAGCGGGTAGCAAACAGCCCATTACAGGAGGAAAAAGTCACAGAAACGTCTGCAGGTGAAAAAAAGTGACGTGGGCAGTGAGGAGCGCGCAGGTTAACAAACGTGTGCAGATTACAAAAGCCTCCAAAAGTAAACATACAGCCATAATACTGCACTACGTCAGGGCGGGCGGGGGCCCTAAGCCATGATTGCTCCCGGACAAGGTCGGGACGGGCTGCTAGTAAGGTAATACAATTGTATCAAAATTTGGTACAAGTCAGCATCGTCTTGCTGGGTAACAGGTCGATTCCCAGGAGCATCTTAGCTTCGGCAGCCAGCTGGCTGAGTTCCACTACTTTACAATCAATTCGGAGGGAGGGAAGGAATTTGTGTTCCATTCAATTCCCTTATGGTTAAATATCAACTAATCAAAGAGGAAGGATCACTTGTCCTGCATAACATTGGGTATGCGAGAGTGGTTCTTTTCAATCCTAAATGAAACCCTCATGCACGTGTTCATTGGTGGTGACGTTGAGCGGTATATCTTTGTTCTCCGCTTTCCCTCACACGTGTCTGCATAATCATTGGGTTTTGTGTTTATGCAACCTCCACCAGGAGGCAATACCCTTTTGTTAAAACAGTAGTGACCAGAAATTGTGCTCGTGAAGGGTAAAGTGAGTTAAAAAATCTCTTGATTCCAGATCCAATTCTTTATTCTTTCTGGGTTGTGAGAGGCAATAAAAACTATATACGTGAATAGGAGTTATTATGACTCTATCACGCTAAATATGTGGAATCGGTCGACATGTTTCAGCCCTTAGTTGCCAGGGGATCGGATGGGCTTTCTTCAGGACCAGGGGGTGAGGTGTGAAAGGTGAAAGTTACTCCTAAGTATTACTTGGTGTAACAATGTTGAGGAACCATCTGTGGTAGTGGTTCCAATAATTTGCGGGACCGCAGTGGTAGAGTCAGAACCAGTCAAATGACCCACGCGGATCCCGACGAGGTAAAATAGAACCCGATAACAAGGTACCATTGGACCTTATTGGAACCACTACCACATATGGTTCCTCAACATTGTTACACCAAGTAATATTTAGGAGTAACTTTCACCTTTCACACCTCACCCCCTGGTACTGAAGAAAGCCCATCCGATCCCCTGGCAACTAAGGGCTGAAACATGTCGACCGTTTCCACATATTTAGCGTGATAGAGTCATAATAACTCCTATTCACGTATATAGTTTTTATTGTCTCTCACAACCCAGAAAGAATAAAGAATTGGATCTGGAATCAAGAGATTTTTTAACTCACTTCACCCTTCACGAGCACAATTTCTGGTCACTACTGTTTTAACAAAAGGGTATTGCCTCCTGGTGGAGGTTGCATAAACACAAAACCCAATGATTATGCAGACACGTGTGAGGGAAAGCGGAGAACAAAGATATACCGCTCAACGTCACCACCAATGAACACGTGCATGAGGGTTTCATTTGAGTTTCACTACTGCATGACTCGTTTTCTCCTTCATCACGTGATTAGTACCACACGGGCTTCAAAGATGGAGTGGTGCACCGCTCCCAGGCCCACAAAGATCGATACATGAAAAGTAAGCGAAAATAATTTAGAAACATCGAAAAATTGAAGACACTGTATACCATGATTGGCTATACTACACCCCTTACTTTATAATATCTATAGCATTAGGAGTTAAGCAGAACGAAACGGCTGAGCAAAAGCAGCGGTGGCAAGCGAAGAGCATGTTAGAAACAAAGCCATCATATTTAGCTGTACTGTGCATGAGCGAAAAATTCCCTCCAGAACTGCAAGTGCGTCACCTCACATGGGTATGACCGACACATGCGCAGACTAGAATCCCGCATAGCAGCGACCATTTTAGCTGCAAGCGTAGTTAGGATTAGTAAACACATAGGCAAGCATCACTGGGACACCCGCGTGTAGTGTAAAAGTGCAATATTAATAAACAAAACAGGTTGATTATGATGTTACATTATGCGAGGTTCATGAGTTCAAGCAAGTCGCGTAACGTGCGAGTCCTTGCTCCATCAATCCCCTCTTTGATGATATTTACTATCATCACTATTAATGGAACCAGATGCCAACTTTCTCTTTCACATTTCACCCATTTCAATTTCCACAAACTTTTTGCTGAGCCTTTTTTCTGCATCCTTATTAGGATGGTAATTCTTCATTTTCTTATAGATCTGATTATTCAGCTCTTCCAATTCAAGCTCATCAACATTCCGTTTCACTCCTCTCTCATTCACAGCATACTTCTTTTTGCATTTTTGGCATTTACAGCAAATTATTATTATTAAAACAATTAAACGTATTCCTGCTATTGGCATCAGTATTTTACTCACGAGACTTTTACCTATGTTAGAAAACCAACTACCTACAGAGGAGAGACCATCAGTTAGTCTCTTCCAGGCACTGTTAACCTCCAGTGATTTGAGTTCCTTTTCCAAATTAGTTATGTTTCTCACATATTTCTTAATTTCAACACTTTTATCAGGAATGTAAGTGCAACAATGTTGCGATTTCAACATTCTACAGACTCTGCCCTCTTTTGCCAATAAGGTATCAAGAGCAAGTCGATTTTGTAAAACCATTGATCAGATCGCAACCATTTCAGTATTGACCAGTAGTAACCAGCAGCGGTGTCAGTAGATAACCGATTCACCACTGTAGACAATTTGCAAATTCAGTGTGTATTCAGAACCACTCCCACTCCAGGTATCAATGCACTAAATATATCACCTATTATTTCTCCTACACTTTCTCTTCTACTACGCACTAAACCATTAGTATTTTCATTGCTTCCAGCGGCGTCATTCACATGGTATATTTTCGGGAAGACAATGCCAAAATAGCAGCTTCCATACCAGTGATCCGGCAATTTGAAATAAGCCTTGTTTCCACATATATAATAAATTCCGGGAAACACAGGTTCTGAACCATTTTTGAAACCCCAACCTCCAATTACCTTGTAATTATGTTCGCATTCACTGGAACCAATGAATATATTATTATAAGAACTGGTCTTTTCTCTATGAAGACAGAGTTTCCCCTTTCTTTCGAAATCCAGTAACAGTGCAGCGTTCTCTTCACCATTTGAGGTGTTTTCCATGTTTTCTGCCCATTTAGGAGTTTTCTGTCTTTTATCATTGGCTTTTCTTTGGAAACTTTCCCTTCTTCTCTCTGCCATATTTAAAAACATTTTTTCTTGTTCATGTAATGAACAGGTCAAGTGTGCTTCACCTAAATCTATTTCACCTATAGTCCGAAAGTATTCTCCCATATAACGAGTCACATCACTCTTGGTGTGTACAATGTTCAGATTTCCCCGAATAGGAAGTTCAGAAAAGATTACGTCAGAGTTAGAATAGTAATACTGTAAAGTTCCTCTATAAAATAAGCTTGCTAAAATACTACAGGAAATTTCATAGGTTAGGGGTAAATGATGATAGGTCACACCTTCAGCTACAGAAGTGGGTAGCTTCATACAGAAATAACAGTCTTCTATTTCCATGGCTTCTACATAGTGTACTAAAAGGTTTGCAAATACATTTAAATGTGTTCTGTTTTTGATTCTGTGATAATGTAGTCCTCCCTCATCTGATGCATCTACGTCCATTTTTGTCTGTCTAAGACTAGATGTGTTCTCGCGTCTTTCTACACTTCGTGGTGTCTCTTCTGTCGGCAGAACATCTGAGTCCTTTGTTACTAGTTTAGTAGGGTACAGGTTAGAGTCTTTACTTATCATGAACGGTATTGAAATTGTTAGTCCTATCCATAATATCAGTACTATTGCTACACTACACAAACATATTTTACAGCATGTTTTACAGCAATTCTGTCTAGGTCTTCCATTCACATTTGAATCTGACATTGTGGCTTAAAAGAAGTTTTCCAACGCCTCTTTGTAACTTTACACAGGTGGCGTACGCAGTTTAAATTTCAGGTTGGGTCTTCTTCTTCGGAACCCCGATCAGCAATTCGTTCTTCATCACTCTCGTCACTTATTTTGAGGTCTTCAAATTCCTCTAGCACTAGGTAAGTCCATTCGGGACTCCGATATTTTTCGTTTTGTCTTTTTAGTCGGTTACTTCTTCTTTTAGGCTTGGCTCCAGGTTTTTCTTTTTCACTGGAGGCCCTTTTCCTGTCTTCTAGCTTTTCCTCTACAGTCTTCAATCTTAGTTTCAGTCTTTTTATGAATCTCGGTTCATTTTTCTTCTTTTTAAATCTTTTAACTGGCACTGTAATCTGGCTTTCTTCACGTGCTCTTTTATTTTCGTTCAGTTGTGGCACATTTATTTCAATGTTTCCTTCTTCCCTTCCTGTCTGACTAGTCCCAGGTCTTACTTCAGTTTCTTCCGCCTGGTTTCTAAGCTGGCCTGGTTCAGGTATATGCTGATTTTGACTTTCGTTCGTTTCAAATTGTGTTTCCTGAACACATTCGTCTATTTCTATCTGATCCTGTTCATGCACTTCGAACCCTTGATTTTCTTCCGCATGAACTTCTGCCCTAATTTCTAACTGTCCCTTTTCAGTCCCTGGAGTTCTTGGAGGTGTGTCGATAACCTGCCCTGTCCCTATCTGACCTCCCTCCTCATCAGATCTGTCATGGATTTCGATTATCTGATTATCTCCTCCTAGTCCTGTCTCGTCCTCACTATCCCACTCTCTATCTAAGTAGGTGTATCTTCTGGTTCTTATTGGATCAAGAGTCAGATCATCTGCTGGGATCCACTCGTCTTGACTGGTGCTTGGTTGTTCGTCATCAGCTATTTCAGGACCAACGTCTGGAGACCCTTCAGCTGCACAACCTTCAGCTTCAGCTGCTTCTTTTTCTGTCACCCTCTTGGTATGACTTGTATGGATCCACTTTGGCACACCTGCACACTTCACCGCAGTTGTGGTGACAAGAATCACTTGCCTTGGTTTCCCCCACTTCGGTGCTAGGCAACTCGACCGGGTGTGTTTCTTAAGAACAACCCAACCACCTGGGTTCAGATTATGGACTGGAGTTGTTGGCCTGGTGACGGCGTCTTCCCCAATCTGGTGAGAGATAGAACACACTTGGTCACCCAGCTGCTTGCAGTATTCTAGTACCAAATCATCAGAAATACTTAGCAGTTTATGTCCTGGTACCCATGCCTGCCGCATCACTCTTCCCATTAGTATCTAATGGGGACTAAGGCCTGTTTTTCGGTCTGGAATGCTTCTCAGTCCCATCAAGACAAGGGGTAAAGCGTCTATCCAATTCAATCCAGTAGAGTTACACATATTTCCCAGTCTTGACTTTATAGTGCCATTCAGCTGTTCTACTACTCCAGAAGCCTCTGGATGATATGCACAGTGCAGTTTTTGGGTAATTTTAAATGCTTCACAGAGCTGTGTTATTACGTCATTGGCAAAATGCCCAACTCTGTCTGATTCAATTGTGACCGGGAAACCGAACCTAGGTATCAGTTCCCTTAGTAACAACTTGGCTACAGTAATTGCATCATTTTTCTTAGCTGGGTAAGCTTCCACCCATTTTGAGAATAGGCAGACTATGACAAGGACGTACTTCATTCCTTTACAACGGGGCAACTGTATAAAGTCAGCTTGTAGTCTGATAAAAGGACCCTCTGCCTTTCCAATTGTGCTTGGTAACACTACTGTTTTCTTCCCAGGATTTAACTGCTGACAAGTTAAACACCTCTGGCAAAGCGCCTCTGCAATATTCCTGAACTTCGAATTGTACCATGCCTGTTTGAAAACACGAACCATCGCATCTCTCCCTATGTGTGAGTCTCCATGTATCAGTCTAGCCATAGGAGCAACCATGCTGTCTGGTAACACAGGCATACCATCACTACCAACAATGACACCATCTCTATCCCTTGGTTGACAACCAGATTTCTCCCATCTTTCCTTTTCTTCTGGTTCTGCTGCCTGTTGCAACCCTTTCAATTCTTCCCAAGTTGATACATCCTCAAACACCATAAGTTGGCAGCTGTTTCCGACTTCCCCCAAATTGATATTCAATGACATTTTGTTTTGTGCACAATATTGGGCTATTTGGTCAGCATATCTGTTACCAGCTGTCACATCGTCATTGACAGATTTGTGAGCAGCACACTTGACCACTGCCAATTCTTTTGGTAACTGGATTGATTCCAGTAGGTTCTGTACCACTTTTCCATTTCTGATAGGGGTACCCGAGGAAGTCATGAATTCTCTTTGCAGCCATAATTGGCCGAAGTCATGCACAACCCCGTAACCATACTGACTATCAGTGTATATGGTTACTCTTTTGTTTTTCCCATTTTTACAAGCTCTTGTCAATGCAACCAATTTTGCTACTTGTGCAGACTTTACTCCAAATAGGTAGGATGCTTCTATTGTTTTTTCTATGGTGACCACAGCATAAGCAGCACTTAGACCTCCATCCTCATGTCTTAAACATGAGCCATCTACAAACAATTCACTGTCTTCTATGGGCAAAGCCGTTTCCTTGATATCTGGGCGTGGTTTTGTGCTATATTCAGTCAGATCAATGCAATTATGCTCAACTTCTTCCCTGACTTCTGCAGCCAGTGTATTTGGTAATAGAGTTGCTGGATTCAGTATATTACATCTAGTGATAGTTACATTTGCTGCACCCACTAAAATTCTTTCATACTTAGTCAGCCGACTAGATGTGAGGTACTGAGTCTTGGTCCGGGTCAGTAGGATTACTACTGCATGTGGAACATACACAGTTACCGGATGTCCCATGACAATGGATTCACTCTGTTCAAGACTCATGCAAGTTGCAGCTACCGCTTCAGACATCCAGGCAATCCAGCAGCCACTGGATCTAAGGTAGCAGAAAAATATGCCACCGGACGTCTAATTAGACCATGAATTTGGGTCAGGACTGAAAGTGCACAATTGTCTCGTGTGTCACAAAACAAGGCAAAGTCCTTTGAATAGTCAGGCATTCCCAATGCAGGAGCTGAGCACAGACAGTTTCGTAATTTTATAAAGGATGTCATGCTTTCATCATCCCACTCGACTGGGTCCTTAGCTCCTTTCTTGGTCATTTTTAATAATGGTTTTGCTAGGACTGCAAATCCCACAATACACTGTCAACAGTATCCTACTACTCCCAGGAACATTCTGATTTCTTTCTGAGTACGGGGTAATTCCATGTCTCGAATTATCCTAATCCTTTCTGAAGTAACTTTCCGGATACCTTTCTCTATCTGGTGCCCCAGATATTTCACTGAGTTTTTACAGAACTGTAATTTGTCTGGTGATACCTTATGCCCTCCTTTACCTTGATGATTCAACAATGCAATGGTATCAGTGACACAGTCATTCCGACTCTTAGACACCACCAAGAGGTCGTCTATGTATTGGACCAAAACTGATTCTCCAGGTAAGACTAATGATTCAAGGCATCTTTTCAAAATCTGATTGAAAATAGAAGGACTTTCTGTGTACCCTTGAGGAACACGATTCCAGACATTGACATGACTGTCGAATTCAAATGAGAAAAGAAATTTGCTGTCTGGATGCAATGGGATGGAAAAGAATGCATGACATAGGTCAATGACGGTGAACCATCCAGCATTCCATGGAATTTGGTACAAAATTACTGCAGGGTTTGGCACAATAGGACAACAAGGGACTACAATCTTGTTTACCTTCCGTAGGTCTTGCACTACCCTGTACTTCCCACTAGGCTTTTTCATTCCAATTATGGGCGAATTACAAGGACTGCTCATTACTTCCTGTATGATGTTTGCTTCTAGCAATCTTTTTATTTTGATGGCAACTCCTGCTTTTACTTCTGCATTCATTTTATACTGCTTGGTATTTGGGTAAACTGCTTTTGGTTTTATGGCTATTTGAATCGGGTCTACATTTGCCATTAATCCTACATCTTTTCCAGTGAAATCCCACACCTCTGGTATCACTGTCTGTTGGAGCTCTTCAGGTAAGTCTTGTATTGTCAATTTCTTAATTTCTGAGTCAGGCCTTAGTAACATTAATTTGTACTGCCTGTCTTCATCTGGGGTCTGAATTTCAACGCCTTTTGGTGTGCAAAAGATGGTGCAGTTCATTTTGCACAGCAAATCACGTCCCAATAAGTTCACAGGACTAGAATCACAGACAACAAATCTGTGTATCTCTTTAAAATTTCCTATTGAAATCTCCATTGGTTTAGTTACTGGGGTACTAATTATCTGATTTGACACACCCACTACTTGGATAGCTTCTCCTGAGAGGGGTAGGCTTGGAACGTCTGCTGTTCTCACAGTAGAACGGGTAGCACCAGTGTCCAACAGAAAGGTGATGTCATTTCCTTCAACCTTTCCTTCAATGTATGGCCCTGTCTTGTCTACCGGTAAGGAGGCGCCAAGCACCCACTCCTCGTCTTCCCCCCTCAGGCCCCGTCAGTAAGGTTCATCACAGAGAAAGGTATCATTTAACAGGAATTGCGAGGTTGCTGCATTTCTATCCTCCCTTCCTTCCCATACCTCGACCTCCTCATTCTGCTGAGCTTTGCTCCTATAATTAGGTCTCAATCAAATTAATGTTACTAAGGCCTGACTCAGAAATCAGTTGCACGAGGCAACTGATTCTGTTTTACCTGTTGCTGAGTCTTTCGTGGCCCCTCTTTCTGCACCTGTGGATTTAAATCATTAATTTGTACATTACCATTCTGTAGCATTGGATACTCGTCTCTCCAGTGCCCTATCTGACCGCACCCGTGGCAGGGAAATTTTTTTCTGGCCTCCTCTCGAGTCATTTTAACTCGGGGTTTCCCTCCTCCCCCAGCGCTTGTGTTCGGGGTATTATTATTCATTTTACCTAACTGCTTTTCTTGCTGTTCTGCCAATTTCACTTGAGCCCACATGACCTTTTCCTTTAATGCCTTTCATTTGTTTTCCATCTCATCTTCGCAATACTTGGCGTACTTCAGGACCTCATCTATGGGCTTTCCCTGCCAACAGATTTTATTATCTCTAATCCACTGTGAGATTTCAGGTCTCAATCCCAACACGAATCGATAAATGAAATGAGTCATATCCTTCATTTCAATGTTATCGATTCCACTGTAGGTTTTTGAATACCTGTAACAGTCGTTCATAATAGGAGTGAACAGTTTCATCACGATTTTGGGTAGTTCTATCTATGCGGGTCCAATCAGTTTCTTTGGCTGGCACTTACCCTTTTAAATACAGTATTACTTGGTCATATTTTCTCATTACCTCCGGAGAGGGAGCTCCGGTTCTTGAGTCTCTTTCATACTCCTCACTGGGCCAATCAACTGCAATTTTACATTCTGTCCATAAATCTACAGGAACTACAATGTCGAAGAACCCATCTAGGTCCTTCAGGAGACATTTTTGAACTTTGACAAATCTCTCGACCTGCCTATACCACTCTACTGGCTTTTCTCGTAATTTCGGGAAATCATTTGTAAATGACACAATATCTTGTCGAGACCATGGTACATGTACATATTTCCCACCTGGCACTTCTCTCATGGGATACAAAGTTTCTGCCTTGTCGACTTCTTTTAGGACATATTCAGAAGTCCTCGGTCTAGCCTTACTGTCTTCCTTTTTCTTTGCCCACCTGGTTTTCCATTTTTCTAAATCTCCCCATTTCTGTATTAGATTCAACAATTCTCTTATCTGTACCTTTTTCCCTGACACATTCATGTTTTCTAGATCCTTATCCGAAAATTCTGCTCTGTAAGGTTTTTGTAAGACTTTGGATTTGCTAACATCTATTCCCATATTAGCTGCGGTGTCCATTAGTTTCTCATGGAACACTCTGGTGTTTCGGGTAAGGCTTTTGCATATAAACAGTAACTCTTCCTCACTAAAGGTGTTTAATCTGTCTAATCCCACATTTCCGGCTATTAGTTCTTCCAACTCTATCCTTATCTTGTAAATATCTAAGGGTTTTGGCTGAGGAGTATCTTTTTCCAATTCTCGAGTCCATCGGTTTAGTTCTTCCGGAGTCACTACTGTGGCGCTTCGGGTACCTGAAGCTGTCTCTATCAGGACTTCCTTTGCACTAGTCTGAGTTCCTGTCCGTGGTACACTGCTTTCCGGTTCCCTTATGGGCAGATCCATCAGGGAGATCACAGATTCGCATTCACTTGCCTGATCATCCACTATAAGAGGCTCCTTTCTGAGCTGCGCTACAGCTGGTGTAGTAACTGGAGTCTTTGTACTAGTCTGTCTATCCCCATAAAGAGGAACAACTGGACCTATAGTTACTGGAATTGTCAGAGCTTCAGGACTGGGATTTATCTGAGCTATGGTCTGAATAGGTTCATTTCGCTGTTTGATTAAGGCTTCCTTTTCTCGTTCATGTAAGACCCTTTCAATTCAGGTGTCATGTAATACTTGTGGAACTAAAGGAGGATAAAAACTTGGGGCAGTTGGGGCTGTCATACCTGATCTCTCATCACCGAATGGCCTATAATTTGGGACAGTTGTATCAGGCCAACAAAATCCATCTTTACTATTATGTCTATTACCTAGACCTGCTGTATCTGTCTCACTGGCCCTTCTACTTCTAGGGTGTCTGAGAATGGGTTTTTCGAGCTCAAAGACCTTGAATCCTCATCATATGGGGGTGGATTTTTCATAAATAAATCCTCCAGGTATTCATCTTCTGAATCACCCGCAGCCATTAAGTGTCAGGTTTTCTCTGTCCTTTTTTCTCCTACATGCTCATCTATAGGAAGTACTAGAAATAGTCCCTCGACCATCATATTCTGTCTCCACTGTTTCATCTTTTTCTCTTTGGTCTCTCTCTGCATTTTCGGGTACCGTTTACTTACTCCCTTATCCATTCTGGGTCTGTCTCGTTCTAAGGCCTCAATCTCCCATTCTTCTAAAGCCTCATATTGCGTTAATCTTGGTCTGGGATGTAAGTCCTTTATTCGGATCCTTAAATTAAACAGAATTCTACTATTAAAGGTGCCATCTAAGGGAAATGCTAAGATTCCATCTTCTTGGGTATACTTTGCCCAATTTTCCAACCATACGCAGGTATGATAACCTTTATCAAACAACATAAATGATGCGGGAGTATTAGGTGGTGGAATAATTACACCTTCTCTAGTTTTAATGGGCTTGTCTTTCTTGAAATAATTTTTTACTTTGTCAGCAAATTGTCAACAAATTACAAATTACATTTTCCTCTTGCTTCCGTACATATTGTACATATTGTAAGGTCTACCTCTTATCATCTGATCCTTGCGAAAACCTAAATGTTGTGGATCAGGTAAGAATTCGGGATACCACATATACTTCGTAACCAGAAGCTCCGTGGTTAACTACGTCTTTTTGTTTACAAATCCTCTTCCAATGCTAGAGCGTCTTTTAACTTTTTCAACAACCAATCAACACTGTGATTGCAAATATTCTTGACCAATGGGTGCGCGGTCTTTTCGCGAGATGCGGTCTCACGCTCCGGCACTCACCCCTCCCTTACAAATACCAGCTCCGCTACACACCCGCTGTTTCAACCAATACCAGCGCGGCACAGAGTGACGTCAGCGCAGCTTCGCGACCGACTCCCTCCTTCACAAGGTAACGGAAACTTTGAATTTTTCTTAAAGTGCAAGTGTTCAATTTAGTTTACAACGTATAACATTCGCCACTGTACTTGAGTGTCTAAAAGGAAAGACTTGTTTCACTGCAAGTAAACCTCTTATGTCTACTTTTCATACACTACGGATAGACCCTTTTGCCTACCCTTCACACAAGCATTAGAGAACCTGTTACTCCTTTGATTCATCCACTCTTTCCGGGATATATACTAAGTCTAAAGTTTCACCAGTGAACTCCTTTGCTATCACTCAAGCTTCGATGAACCTACTACTCCTTCCTCGTGTGACCCTTACTAGGTAATATCACAATCTGAAATTTCATTTGCTACCATTTATTCAACTGCTCATTCATAAAACCCTAATTAGCGCTTCCAGTTCTGCCTAACCATGCACTAATTTTTCTCATACCAGTGACCTCACTGCCAAGTGGATTCTACTCACCGCCCCCTATTCTGCCCCCGGGATTTTTCCAGACAACATATAACAATTACTAACAAAATTTTAATACAAAAACATCATATAGCAGCATTTCATAAAAACATTTTTAAAATTTCATAACATTTTCAAACCAATATATTTGCAGTCGATCGATCTCAAGGGAAATATAAATTTTTTGCAGCACATTAAAATTTTCACGGTTTGTCAACAATTAACCTATCTACCTGTCTCAACTAGTCCTAACCATCCTCTGCTACCAGAAAATTACTGATAGAGCGCGCAGGTCACCCGACTTTTATTTGACCAAATATACACTACTGGCCCCATAACGTGTTTTATCACTATATTTCATAAATCAGGTAACCTACACACCGCTATCAGTAATTTGAGTTTCCTTTCTATTTATTTTCGTGTACCTGACTTACCAATCCTCGAGAACAGGCACCTATGATCACAATGGATCAGGAGCTAGTTATGAGGATTAAGCAGAAAAACACCAATACCATGTACATTTATAATTTGTTTATACTTTGTAATAACCACAAACACAAGAAGTTTTCAAAGCATTATCTAATCATCAAAGTCATCGTATGCCTTGAGAATGAAATTCACACAGATCAAAACATCTATAACCAAGATTAGAAAAATAATGTAACTATGAATCAAGGTAAGGATCATCTAGTATTCGGGAAAAATAAAGGAAATGGGGAAAAAGGGAACACGCTTATTTTGTCTAACAGATTTTTATCACGTTACTAAGGGTTGGGTAAAAACAAGGGAACATTCTACTAAATGCTAATTTGAATATACTAAACGATTTAGAAGAAACAATACTTTTCAAGATGCATTTAATTTCTATAGGGAGGGTAACAGTGGAACATACTAGATATGCAAAACAGTTCAGTGTTTGAGTATGGGTAAGGAGAAGATATGGAACATGCTAGAAAATACTTTTCGTGAGAGTCAGATGTCAGAGATAATCACATAGGCAAGGTTGCTTTATTTTGAAAAAATAGCAGAGAAAGATTTAGATAGACAAACACCCACATATATTATATTTACCTAGGACAGAATGAAGACTAACCCTGGCCACGGGTCAGTTGGGAAAGGGGGGAAAGGACACTCAAGGACTTAGGATGCCAGTAGGCGAGCAGGTACAGCTCATGGACAGTCAGGACAGGATCACCCCAGGATTTGGATCGGGACTGGGCTTACCAAAGGATACGACCAACACCTGCAGCTTTGGATGCAACGCCTGCACTACGCCCTCTCTGCAAGGAATCTGCCAATAACCCTGATTGGGTTTTCGAATCTCCCAGCAAAGTGCTTCGCCAGCACTTAAGGTTTCTCCACCCCAGACTAAGTTTGTGGAAATTAAGGACAGAGTGCTCCGCAGCTCTCTGTATCAATCACCTATAGAGTTCGTAGGGTCAGTGACAGGTCAGCTATTCGGACAAGTCAGACAATTTCTCTAGCTAAACCCAGGCCAGTTATACTGTTTTCGGGTCTGTGTACCACCCACAAATGTTGCAAGTGAGAGGATCCCCAACTTCGGATTGGACAAGAGAGGCGGTTAGGTCATGACACCACCTATAATTTGAACTTTCCCATCATAAATATTCAGTTTTCAAACCCACCCCTTACATTCCAGGTCCCATGGCATAGAAATTCAGAGCACAATAGCGTATACATAAGTTAATACTATTGTATAAAAATTTGGTACAAGTCAGCATCGTCTTGCTGGGTAACAGGTCGATTCACAGGAGCCTCTTAGCTTCGGCAGCCAGCTGGCTGAGTTCCACTACTTCATGACTCGTTTTCTCCTTCATCAAGTGATTAGTACCACACGGGCTTCAAAGATGGAGTGGCGCACCGCTCCCAGGCCCACAAAGATCGATACATGAAAAGTAAGCGAAAATAATTTAGAAACACAGAAAAATTGAAGACACTTTATACCATAATTGGTTATACTACACCCCTTACTTTATAATATCTATAGCATTAGGAGTTAAGCAGAACGAAGCGGCTGAGCAAAAGCAGCGGTGGCAAGCGAAGAGCATGTTAGAAACACAGCGGCCATGTTTAGCTGTACTGCGCATGAGCGAAAAATTCCCTCCAGAACTGCGAGTGCGTCACATCACATGGATATGACCGACGCATGCGCAGACTAGAATCCCGCATAGCAGCGACCATTTTAGCTGCAAGCGTAGTTAGGATTAGTAAACACATAGGCAAGCATCACTGGGACACCCGCGTGTAAGCATGGGCAAATTTTGCGAATCTCGCGTTCGCGAATTTTGCGGATTTGCGAACTCGCAATCCGCAAAATCCGCGAATTCTTGCGAATTTGCGGATTTTTTTTTTGTGTTCGCAAGGATTTCTGCCAGTTCGCGAGGGTTTCGTACCAGTTCGCAATTGCGAACTTACATTTTGGCGCGCAACGGTCGCGAATTATGTTGTTTCTACGTCTGGTTCATCATCACAGGTTCCCAGCACCCTCTGTTTCACCACTGCAACCCTCTGTTACATCAATGCCACCCTCTGGTTCATCATTACTGTAGATTATGGGGGGGAAAAGCAAGCACACCAGCCCTGCTCCAACTGAGATGAATTAATTTGGGGTTAGTTTATTAATGTGTCACTGTTTTAAAATTCCAGTCTGGCACCTGCTTCCTTATCTGTAATTTTGCTTTCTGTTGCAGTGCATTTTTTTTCCCCAGGACCTTCTTTGTGGCCTACTTGTAGCTATTGTATGAGCCTGCTGTGAGGGTCAGAGCAGGGTCATACAATTGTTGCAACTAGCAACTGAATTCTGGAGGGGCCCCAGTCAGGAAGCACTACCGGGAATTGTTACTAATGATGAGTTTGAACTCTTGCCCCTGCCGAGTGCTTTCAGTTTTGAAAAACTCGTTTTTCTGCATTTTCGCGGGGTTCGCGGGGCGCGTACATGCGCGAGATCGGATTCGGAAGCCGCAAATTCGTGCGAATATGCAATTTGTTTTTTTTGCGGCGTGTTAGTTGGCAAGGTTTTGTGCGTTTTTGCGAGCCGCTCGTAGCGCAAGACGCAAAGTTACCCTCGCAGTCGTTCAAGGGCGCAGCCATCTTGTTTGCCTGACGTATTTCCGTTTCCGGGCGCGAAGTGTAATCTCGCAAAGTCCGCGGCTTGCCAGTACAGTCTCGCGCGTGTTCGCAAGGAAAATCTCGCGCGAACTTACCCGCACGGTCGTGAACGGGCGCGGCCATCTTGTTTCTCATTCATTGCTATGGTTCTGGGCATGGTCTTTGTATCCTCTGTCAATCTCTGCCATCCTTTGCTTGTTTGAATTTTTTTTTGATCTATTTTACTTATTATCTATCCCTCTATTTTTCTAGCCCTATATTTTTGTGTTTACTGCTCCTTTTGGTTAATTTTAAACTACTTTTGTAAACTCTTTTCTTTTCTTTTCTTCCCTATTCTATTTTCTTTATTCCTTTCCGCCCAGACCATGGTGAAGGGAGCCGGGAAGCATCCCGAGAAGGGGAAGGGTCCCGCACCCCGTGTCCGGCTCCCGTGCGGGCGTTTGAGGGGGGAGCTAGTGATGCCACGGGAGATCTTTACCCCAGAGGAGGTGGCCCAACTCATTTTTTAGGTTCAGCGCCGCCTCCCCAGGACCATCATGGGAGGCGGCAAGATCAGTGCCGGGTACGGGGCCCGGGAGCGCCGGAAGCGGTGGGAGAAGGTGTGCCAGGTCATTTACCACCACTCTCGGGTCTGGCGCACCTACAACCAGGCCACCCACCGCTGGATGTCCTGACCCGTGAGCGAGATCTGCTCGACCTCCTTGGCCTTGAGATCCCCGGGCTTGGTGAGTAGTAGTAGTAGCTATGTCTTTACTACTATGTTTTCTCCTGCTGTGTTATTATATTGCAAATTTTTGTTTTTTACCAAGAGCAATAATGCCGCTCATTACATTGTAGGTATATTTTATTTCAAAATCTTCTGTGCATTTCAGGTACACTGCTCTCCTTCTTCTCAGTAGTGTTGCTACTATGCTTATTTGTTTTAGATTTTGTGTTCATTTCATTGGCCTGTGAAATCATGCATGAGTGTAGTTGAAAGAACTGCGTAATGCTACACACTAAGGTTCAGATTTTTAATTACCGACGCATCCCTGCAAAGTTGCAGGGATGCGCCAGTAATTGTGCGTCACGCCACCATCACCCATGGTGCGCCGTATTTACAATGCGGCGCGCCATGGGCCCAAAACGTCACTAAAGCGTTACGCATCTGTGCCGTAAAGGCGGCGCATTGCTGGAGTTGCGTCGCAACGATGGTGCAGCTCCATCAATGCTCTGGGGTGCCCTATCTCCCCAATGCTGCGTCAAGCCGTACGTCTGCTTCAAGCAGGCGCAGGGTTTGAGTCACGCATCATTGTCCTCAAAGTGACTGATTGAAATCTTGTAGATTTCCCTCAGCCACTTTTAGGATGCGTTCCTGCGCAGGAACGCCCTCCCTTGCGCCGGAACGCCCCCTATTGGCGCAGGGCTTTACAACGTGATGCATCTCCCAGATGCGTCACGTTGTTAATATACGCCGCACCATTGCGCCTCTTTTGTGCTGTCGCTGCGTCACAAAAGTCACGCAACAATGGAGCAAAAGAGCCGCAAGGGCCTTCTAAATCAGCCCCTACAGACTCAAGTCCAGTCCTTCCTTTGTACACATGGCGATAAGAAGAAATAGTGGTGGTGGATTAATAGTTTGAGTATTTTAATGACTGGTGAATGTAGTAGGAAACTTTAGTGTTGTCGCTGATCTTCAATCACGATGGACTTTGGCTGTCACTTTGCGTGCTGCGGACTGCTGCCTGCCAATCCTAGGCAAACCTTTTTAGTACTTTGTTTAGTGAGTTACATAGGGTAGTTTCCAATTCGACGGTCCGCAAATCAAGCAATACTAAAGTAATGACGTAGTCGACCACATGAGATTGGTCAATAATATATCCCGTGGAGTCGTTCCCTATTTGCTATTTCGCAAAAATATTTTGTTACTTTGTTAGTTCTTTTGAAATGTTTGATTTGGTTGAGAAATATCATCCATGTTTTCTGTTTTTCTTTCTTTCATGTTGCACATCAGCTTCCCCCAGGGGCAAGAGGAGGACACAGGAGGAGGAGGAGGAGGGTGCTGTTGTCGATGCAGGCCAGGACCGGGCAGTCGAGGGCTCCTTTGCTGGCCCCAGTGAGTTTTAATTTTAATATAGAGTACTTATTTTTTCCTAGCGTGCCTCATTCGATTTTTTCTAAATCGTCTTTGATCTTCTTGTAGACAGGATCTAAATTCTTATCCTGCCTCGACTATGACTCTGTGTGGTATTACTAGATTATTCTTATTAGTCTGTCTGTGTAGCTAACTAAGATTGCACATTTGGCATTTCCATTGGACTCCCATTCTAGTCAGCAATAGCTCTATGCACTGAGTGCAGTCCTCTGGGATTGTCCATAATGTCTTTTCAAGTATTCTAAATGTTTATGCTTTGACCATTGCCAACAATAAAAAGGTGAATGAACACCACCAAGAAAGAATAAGATACTACTTTACTTTTGGTTTGGATAGGAGGGCAATCCATTCTACTACTGTTGCAGGGACAAATCTGCACAAACAGAACTATGGACACTAAATAATGCATCGCTTAGCTTATCAATTATAATAGGTGCTGTAACTGTTAGACTTTCCACATACCTCAGTGATAACAGACTTTGTAGTTGAACCCCCAATCTCCTTACTGACTAGATAGTGTGGCAGAGTCATTTAGCTCCCAAAGTCACCGATGGCAGAGGCACGGACTCATGCTTGCAAAAATTCGAAAACCTTTAGCTCATCCACTCTAGTCTGGAGGACCAAAAACCGCAGAGTCTATTTAAGTTTAAAAGCTTTATTAAAAGTAAACACATTTATTAAATTCAAGTTTGTCATAAAAGTGAACGTGTAACTGAAAATGGAAAAGTGCTTAGTGCTGACCATTAATTGGACACATTTCTTGTGGTCGAGCCGAGCTCTCACCTGGTTTGAACTTGATCCTGCTCGTGTTCTTAGAAGTCAAGGTTCTGTCTGTTAGGAGAAAAAGTGGTGCGTGTTAAAAAGTAAAAAGCAAACATTCATCAGTTGTGCCAAAAAGTGCAGCAAGACAACAGCCTTCCCTGGAAAAAGGGACATTTTTACTCTAGAGTACACAGTCAAAAATTATTAAATTGTACACTTTTTTTTCACATTTCTTTCTTCCTCCTAGACCAAATATTATATAGTAGTGAGTGGTGTATTCTAACATTATTAAATGTACTTTGTAGGTGGAACATCTGGAGACGGGGCCAGCGCGGAGGTGGTGGTGGCATTGGACGAGGAGGACAACTCTGGGGAGGAGGCGGTGCAAGTGCCGGACAAGGACATGCCTGTGAGGGTTCACACGGTGGTGGCGGGCAGAGGTAAGCTATACATTCCTTAGTCATTGAGATTGAAGACTGCAGAGTGTGCTTTCTGCACGGGTGTATTATAAAAAAAGCAGGTAGTAGCCTCCTCTAAATGTACTTCGACTTAGCTGTGAAGTTTTTGGCGAGAAGAATCCCAATCAGATCTGAGGTGAACTTGATGGATGGGATGAACGAAAAGCGAAAGAAGGGTGTAAGTAAGTGTGGAAGCACGAGAAATGTAATGATGACTGGCAAAGAAGAATGATATGTGTTTGCTTGGTCCCCGAGGTGGCTGGGAAGGTAAGAAAATGGTATGGTGCATGGCTGGGTGAATGATGAAGCAAGGATGGGTGGAAGGAGAACAGCCTGGGTGGGTGAGACAGAAACTGTATGTGTGCAATATACTTTGAATGGATGGATGGCTGGATCATTCATGGTACTATCTGACTCTTAGATAGCATATGTGTATCTAGAGAGAGTAGACGGTCACTGGATGAACTAAGTGTTACTTTGAAGAGCATGTAACACCGCACCCGCACGTCCGTCCCAGTGTAGGAAAGGCAAGGAAAAGAAGTTGTAACGTTGTCCAAAGACTACCATGAATAGTAGCAGTAGTTTGTATTGCAACTGCAAGCACAGCATATATCCGGTTATTACGGTGGACACTCCCTACCTCCCTTAATAACTTTAGTTTAGTAGTAGTACGTCATTCATGTGTGGGGGTATCACTGTTCACTCAATAATAAGCAAAGCACCTAAAGTCATCCCATATGTCATCAAATACATCCCATGTGAAGTGATAGATAATCAGATAATTTAGCTTCTTCGTTTTCCTTTTCTAATACTCATTTGCACTGTAGGGTGAAAGCTAAATTAATTAAGCAGTAGCCCTTTTAACAGAGTATTCTCAGTGCCACCCGTAATAGAAAAGTAAGAGCTTCACCACCTGCATGTACTGGACCGGTACAGTAACGCAAGTCTGTCTCACTCACCATGGTGTGCGTCTGTTTCTCTCGGGTGCAAGTTCACTGCGCTGGCATTATGCCGGCTTGCATAAGATAACGTACCAATTTTCCTAAACAAGAGAGAAGAAGAAGAATAAGAGTGGTGTACTGTCATAGTCGACTGTAATAGAAGTCCATAGTGCTCGTAGAATTTGTTCCTTAAACTCCCACTAATGTTAGAGCAAGGATGAAGAAGTCGGAGGTTACATAGATACTGTCCTCAATAGTTATGTACTGTGCTTTCAATTTGCTACTTGTACTGTGACAACTTTCTGCTCAATCATTTTGTGTTAATCTTAAGGAGCATTGGTTACAGACTATGTCTTTCTTTTTTCATGTAGTTGCTCCTTCCAAATCCAAGACACCATCAAGGAGGAAGGAGCTGGCTCGAATGGCCCGGCAACGGAGGCTGGATGCCACTGTTGCTGAATATCGGCGGCTGGTGGCCCTGGAGGAGGAGGAGACGCAGTCTGGTACAACAACAACGTCCACTGGGACAGCTGCATCCTCCTCCGTGCGGGCTGCCAGCCAGCGCAGTGCTCCAGCGGTACGGAGCCGGGCTACCAAAGCCAAACGCCACCGCCCAGCAGCAAAGAAAGCAGCTGCCCCTCACAGGATTTGCAAGGCACACCGGCGCTGCTTATCCCTCAGACTGTCCTACCTGGAGCAGGAGGTCCATAACTATAAGAACATGGTGGAGGGCCTCCGCTTCGAACTTGCCACCCTCCGCAAGGAGCATGATGCCCTGGCTGCTAATTCCAACAGCACCCTGCCATAGTGTCCCTTGCCCCTTTTTTAGAGACTTTTGGGGGGTGGGAATTGGGAGTTGGGATTTTTGGGGACTTTTGAAGGACAATCGTTGGGGTTAGGGAGGGTCTTGCGGGAGATTCTTTTGTTAGGGCTATAAAAATGTACTTTTTGAAACTTTATCTGACCATACCTGTTTTTTACTGCTTTTGAGTCTGGTGGGTGGGGGTTTAACATAACAGTAAGTTTGTTTTCCTGAATAGTCCTAGGACTTTAGTAGTACTACCGTCAATCAAATGTCTCGTCTCTCCTAATACTCCATTATACTACCTCCAACCAAACGCCTATCTTACCTGTAATTTCTGTTTGCAAGTAGGGCTAGGCCCAGGGCTGGCTCCACGGGAAACAGCAAATAAGGTTGGCAATCCTGGGCGGATAAAATTTCCTCATAGCGGTGGTACTAGTGGTGTGACACAGTGGCAGTTGCTTGCCTATGAAAAAAAAGAAAATGAAATCTGGTTTGTCCTCCTGAGCAATACAAAGGTACAATACAGAATATAGCAGGTGACAGAAGTACACTAGAACAGTGCCACATTGTAGCCTAACAAATGTTAAAGTATAACTAATTTGGTTGAAGTTCTTTGACATTAGCCATGGGTCTTTGTCAAGCAGAGTAAGAATATATCCTCGGATTTCTTCACCAGCCTGTTGCTATCACCTTATCCTCCCCAGCAAGTGTGTGGATTTATTGCTGTAATTTAGTCCCACATCAATCAAAACCACACAGCCCGGGGGAAGAGGGTTAGGGTTTGAAAAATGGATGGGTACGGGGGTTTTTGGGAAAGGTTTTGGGAGACAAGAAAAAACAGCACAGCATAGACAAACAATTGAACATAAACAATTCTTTGGGTACAAACCTATCCATCAATCTTTGAAAGTGCATGCACTACTGCATGCATGTCAGTGAAAAGTAAGTAGTACTTTCGACAACCGTGGAAGAAAGAATGCGACAGTACAGGGCGTGTGTGGAATTATTGATAACTATATTCAACATAAGGTCTCTGTAGCCAGATACCTGAGAGCCTTGCTGGTCACTATAAATCCATTCACAACAACACTCAATGGGGTTGGTCTGGAAGGTATAGTAGATAGAAAAGGAGAAATTGCTTTTTTTCTAGGTGTCCCCTCACTCACCAGGGTTGCCCCTTGGTGACATGCTTCATCATTGGGGCCATCCCAGTCCTCTACGGGCTGGGGCGTGCTGCGACTTGCGAATTATGTAGGAGCACTTACAAATGGCTATGTGTGGTGCAGATGTGATAGTGGAGTGGACTAAGTGATGTGTTAAGGGATCAATTTAGAAGCAGAGAGAGATCCAAGAAATGCAGTCACAGTCAGAGAAAAAGGCAAGGGATACTGTATCTATGTTGTTGTAGTTGTCCTGTTGGAAGTGGTAAGTAAGTTGCCTGCAGAAAAAAAATCCTCTTATTAGCGGCACTCCTCCATTGCAGCCGACGCTTCGTCCATCGATGTTGGTCACCAGAAGACACCCTGTAAAAAAAGCACAGCATAGACAAACAATTGAACATAAACAATTCTTTGGGTACAAACCTATCCATCAATCTTTGAAAGTGCATGCACTACTGCATGCATGTCAGTGAAAAGTAAGTAGTACTTTCGACAACTGTGGAAGAAAGAATGCGACAGTACAGGGCGTGTGTGGAATTATTGATAACTATATTCAACATAAGGTCTCTGTAGCCAGATACCTGAGAGCCTTGCTGGTCACTATAAATCCATTCACAACAACACTCAATGGGGTTGGTCTGGAAGGTATAGTAGATAGAAAAGGAAAAATTGCTTTTTTTCTAGGTGTCCCCTCACTCACCAGGGTTGCCCCTTGGTGACATGCTTCATCATTGGGGCCATCCCAGTCCTCTACGGGCTGGGGCGTGCTGCGACTTGCGAATTACGTAGGAGCACTTACAAATGACTATGTGTGGTGCAGATGTGATAGTGGAGTGGACTAAGTGATGTGTTAAGGGATCAATTTAGAAGCAGAGAGAGATCCAAGAAATGCAGTCACAGTCAGAGAAAAAGGCAAGGGATACTGTATCTATGTTGTTGTAGTTGTCCTGTTGGAAGTGGTAAGTAAGTTGCCTGCAGAAAAAAAATCCTCTTATTAGCGGCACTCCTCCATTGCAGCCGACGCTTTGTCCATCGATGTTGGTCACCAGAAGACACCCTGTCCACTGCCTGCCTGATGCTGAATTGTGGCTCGGTAATGTGAAGCCTGACTCCATCCTTTTTTCCCCATTGCAGAGACTGAAACCCAGCCTGTAATTATTCAACGAAAAACAGGAAGTGATATAATATTACAACACCACTGATAAATAAATATAAGGTATGTAGGCTGTGGAGTGCAAAAAGTCACAATTTGATTTTCCTAGTAGACAGTACAATATTTTTGAAAGTGCGTACTCTGTCTGAGTCACCTTTTGAAGGATAAATAAGTAGGGGCAAATTAATGTAGCGGATCTTTCCCCTCAAGCAAGGTGTACTGTAAACTGTGTTTTAGAACAAAATTAGCTCTTCCTAGCAGTGCTCCCACCCAGACTCTTACTAAAGCCAGTCGCAAAAATGTAGAAGACCCCCAATCAAATCTCAAAAAACGAGGCCTAGCAGAAAACTGGTGACAAAACTTACTTTGAAAGTAAAAGTAGGCCGAAGTACCCCCTTCCTAATTACCCCTTACCCACCGTGGATTGCATTCAAACCACTTGCAAGCAACCAAGCAAAAGTATCCATAGCCAGCATCGCTCCAAGACTCGAAATCCCCCCCACTCAAACACATGCAATAGAAATACTGCTAACCCTAACGAACCCTAAGTTAAGAATAGTGGCAAAGGCTTTCTCTAACTATGCCAAATCCCCCCTTTCCCACCATGGATTTTCTTCAAATGACTTGCAACCAAAATTACACATTCTCGCGAGTGCTCTAAGACCCCAGAACTCAGTTGCAAAAATCTAGAACACCCCGAAACACATGCAATCCTGCTGCTAGGGCTAACCCTAACGAACCCTAAGTTACAAAAAGTGCCAAAAGGCTTTTCCGCGATTTTTTTGTCCCAACCACTTCTACCCGGTATTAGACCTTCCCAGGAATGCCCCAAGACCCGCCAACCCACCCGCCAAGAAGCATAACACCCCCAAACAGGCCAAAAGCAAAATCTCATACTTGCAATATTTCTCGGCCTTCGGTCCAAACGCGCTGCGTAGCTAGGCCATAAGTCGGGGTTGCCACAACGGATTTCCTGAAAAGCAAATGCAATCAAGATTAGAGTGTCCCAGCAGTGCTCCCAGACCACGAAACTCACCCACAAACAGACGGAACCCCCCCTAAGATCACCTCAAAGGCAAGCAAGTCATCAAAAACACAAAAGATTTTCCGCCTGGGAATTGGTCCAAACCACTTTTATCCGGTATTAGAGCTTCCCAGCAATGGCCCCAGAGCCGTCAACCCAGGAGAAAACGAGTAGAAGACCCCCAAACAGCCAAAGAGCAAAAGTACAAAAATGGGGACTGTCAATTTTTCACATATTTCCCAAATCACTCCGCGCGCGCTCTGCAGCTAGGCCCTAACTCCCCCATGCCACCATGGATTTGCTTCAAACCTCTTGCAAAGTAAAGTATATATAGCCAGCAGTGCGCCCAGACCCCGAAACCCACCCACAAACACCAGGAAGCCCCACAAACAGGCCCCCGAAAACGCTACATTGAGCAAAATGTCAGAAATGGCCAAAAAAAAATCGGCCTGGATTTTGTCCCAACCACTTCTACCCGGTATTAGACCTTCCCAGGAATGCCCCAAGACCCGCCAACCCACCCGCCAAGAAGCATAACACCCCCAAACAGGCCAAAAGCAAAATCTCATACTTGCAATATTTCTCGGCCTTCGGTCCAAACGCGCTGCATAGCTAGGCCATAAGTCGGGGTTGCCACAACGGATTTCCTGAAAAGCAAATGCAATCAAGATTAGAGTGTCCCAGCAGTGCTCCCAGACCCCGAAACTCACCCACAAACACCAGGAAGCCCCCCAAACAGGCCCCCGAAAACGCTACATTGAGCAAAGTCAGAAATAGCCAAAAAAAAATCGGCCTGGATTTTGTCCCAACCACTTCTACCCGGTATTAGACATTCCCAGGAATGCCCCAAGACCCGCCAACCCACCCGCCAAGAAGCATAACACCCCCAAACAGGCCAAAAGCAAAATCTCATACTTGCAATATTTCTCGGCCTTCGGTCCAAACGCGCTGCGTAGCTACGCCATATGTCGGGGTTGCCACAACGGATTTCCTGAAAAGCAAATGCAATCAAGATTAGAGTGTCCCAGCAGTGCTCCCAGACCACGAAACTCACCCACAAACACCAGGAAGCCCCCCAAACAGGCCCCTGAAAATGCTACATTGAGCAAAATGTCAGAAATAGCCAAAAAAAAATCGGCCTGGATTTTGTCCCAACCACTTCTACCCGGTATTAGACCTTCCCAGGAATGCCCCAAGACCCGCCAACCCACCCGCCAAGAAGCATAACACCCCCAAACAGGCCAAAAGCAAAATCTCATACTTGCAATATTTCTCGGCCTTCGGTCCAAACGCGCTGCGTAGCTAGGCCATAAGTCGGGGTTGCCACAACGGATTTCCTGAAAAGCAAATGCAATCAAGATTAGAGTGTCCCAGCAGTGCTCCCAGACCACGAAACTCACCCACAAACAGACGGAACCTTCCCTAAGAGCACCTAAAAGGCAAGCAAGTCATCAAAAACACAAAAAAATTTCCGCCTGGGATTTGGTCCAAACCACTTTTATCCGGTATTAGAGCTTCCCAACAATGGTCCCAGAGCCGTCAACTCACCTGCAAAGAGGTACAACAACACCCCCACAAGTGCTGAGTCTTTCTTCATTGGGCGTAAACCAGCCCTCTGGTTTGATGGAAATAGGAGTCTGGAGGAGGAGGATAGAGGAGCATGTTCTTCTGAACTTGTGAACCTGAGGAATGCAGACTGCTGCAACTTCAAATCAATTAGCAAACCAGTGAAGACAGTTCTGCTGATGGGCTTGATTTTGTGATTATCTGATTAAAGTTTGAAATATATTAACTGTGCACAACAAAGAAAGACAGACACACAGGAATAAAAGTGAATAGGGACGAAAAAGAAAGTTATTGATTCGTTGTCTCATTTTCAGGGCTCGGTATCACGGTCCAGGAATAAGAATAAGGCTTCGTCATCATACTCTGCGAATTCAGGCAGGGTGAGCTCAGTGTCACCTGACAGAGTAGAAATTCCCTCATCTATGTTGCTGGCCACCTCCTCTTCATCCGGCACGCTTTCTCGTACTCTGAAATCTGGTGGTATGAGGTGCTGATTCATCTTGATTATTGTTAACCTCTCCACATTTTTGGGCGAGAGGCTGCTCCTTTTGGGATTTACAATGCCACCAGCAGCACTGAAAACCCGTTCAGAAGACACGCTTGCGAGTGGGCAAGACGAGTAGTTTAAAGCCAGGTTGGTGAGCTGTGGCCACAATTCTTTTTTCCCATGCCAATACGCCAATGGGTCAGAATTAACATAGACCTCTGTTGAGTCATTCAGATAGTCCTTCACCATCGACTCAAGGTCCTCATCCAAGGTTCCTCCACTTTGCATAGCTCTTGCTGTGCCTCTGACCTTTTGAGAACCAAACCCACGCAGAGCTAGCCAATCCTCTTCAGCCTCCAATGTTTCTGTTGTGTCTCGTGCAGATGATCCGGTTGCCGGTGTCTTTAACGGCTGAGAGGTCACTTGTGCCACAGCCAATGGTGCAGAAGTGGATTGTTTTGACTGGGGATGGCCTGCTGATGTACTGCCATTTCCTTCAATTTTCAGCCGTTCTCTTTCAAACCTCTTGGCTGACAAGGCTAGCCAACGTTTGTACTTTGGAACATGTTCATCATCAAAAGGAAAGAATGCTTGGCCTGCCAGCGCCTTTTTGTAGCGTGGATCCAGAATAGTAGCACAAATGCAATGCTCTTCTGAGTGGATCTTTTTAAGACGTTCATCACCTTGTAGGAGCTCTAATAATTTCTCAGCCAGAAGCAAAGAGTCTTGGTTTTTGTCATCTTTTTCAAACACAGAACACACCTCCTTCAGTTGGTCCTCCAGCATGTACAACAATGGGATAGCTTTTCCCAAATTAGAGTCCTCCTTGCTGACTGCACGCGTGAAGAACTCAAAAGGACGAAGCATGCGTGTCAGGCTTTGAACTATGTTCCATTGCGCCCCACCCATCCTCAGCTCCTCTGTACCCTCTGTAAGGAAATATTGATTGAGTTCCTTATACTGCTCATACAGACGCTCAAGCATGTAGAAGGTTGAGTTCCAACGTGTTACCACCTCCTGGATGAGTGCTTTCACTGGCATTTGACGTTGATATAGCAGGCTCCTCAGCTGATTCCGGGCCTTAAAAGAATGGCTGAAATGCTTGCACATTTTTCGGCAGGTGTCCAATACACTGCACGCTGCACAGCCTTTATTACCCAAGAATTTTTGGACAACCAGGTTTATACAGTGCGCCAAAAACACGGCACTCTGAAATAGTCACCGTCCCTCATGGCCTTAACTACATTGGCGCCATTGTCCGTGGAAACATAACCAACCTGGCGTTTTAGTGGGGACAGGCAGTTAAGGACCTTTGTGTTAAAGACATCCAAAATGTTTTCTGCTGTGTGACGTTTCTCCAAACCAAACATGGCTAGTGTTGCATGTTTCCGAGCAGCTTTAAAAACAATGTCCGCGTCAACACCTGCGTTTAGCTTTGCTTTAGCCCCTGAAAAAGAGACCCAGTGTGCAGTGATGCACATGTAATCAGCGCCTGCGCCACTGGTCCACATGTCTGTTGTCAGATGTATAGTGTGAACAGCACTCTTCTGCAAAGCTGCCCCAATCACCTTCAGAACATCTTCATGTAGTGCTGGAACCGCAACTCGGGCAAAATAGAACCGGCTAGGAACCTTCCATTTAGGGCAGAGCGCTGCCACTAATTCTAGAAAACCAACCCCTTCTACAAAAGAAAAAGGGAGAAGGTCCAGAGCTAGCATTTTAGCCAGCTTAGTGTTATACAGACGCGTCAGTGGGTGGTTGCGTTCATATTGCGCTTCTTTACAGGATGATGATGATATCTTCGACCCAGTTACGCTCGCTGATGAACTTTTCCGCATTGATGTCTCACTCTCTCCCACACTCTTAGTGTGCCTCACATGGGGTGTGCTGCTGACAGGGGTACTGGGTGTAAGTGAAGTGTTTGAATCGTCTTCTTCCTCCTCGTCATCATCAGACGAGCAAGCAAGAGTGACGGCGGCTACCACTTGCTATCTCGGAACTTTGAAAACCAGAACAGATTGCTCATTCCTGGCGACTTTGCTATTAATTGTGATCCCCTTGACAAGCTTGCGAGGAGTGACATATAAAGAGGAGAGCCTTAATTGCTCACTTTCCTGCTCTGCCTGACGCTTCTACAGATCGTCCAACTCTGACGACCCTGAATTGCTTTGCGATCCGCTTTACAAAGTATGTGAGGCTCGACTAAGCACAAAGAAAGGCCTTAATTGCCAACTTCCTCATGAGTCCATAGCTTAACCTCCGCCCCGGCTCTACATATCATCTCCCTCCATCACACGGAGTTAAGGTTATTAATTTAAGGGATTTACAATATTAATTGTCCACTGTCCTGATGATGGTCTTGAAGAGTTGCCCATAAAGACCGAAACGTCGACTCTCAGCTTTATCCAAAGGAGAATTCCTAAAATCTTTATTTTGGATAGGCGGCTTACAGGCTTTACAGAGATTTTGATTTGTTTCTTGATATTTATCCTGTATTCCTGTTTTGCAAATTCTTTATGCTTTGTATTTTTCCCTTCATGATCTAATTTTGATAAAATTCACGTTTTTGCCTATACCCATGTCTATTCGTTTTTGTCTTAATGTCAAGTATTGTTATGTCTAGTTAAGTATATGAATGTTTATTGAAGCTATTATAATTAATTTCACCCAGGATAATTAAGTTACCTGTATTCAATTCAGTTACATAACTAAATCAACCTAATTATTACAATCAGTGCCTGTAGCAGCACTCAAAATGGCCACCAGCCACATGGCCTGTCCCTCCCCATGAACACCCCCAGAAAGACTAGGCCCATGCTAGACTCAAATACCCCTGGTGAAAAGGCCACAAGTACAGGCCCAAAAAACGAAAATCACTGAAAAATCAGCACAATCCCAATCCATCCATGCCCTCCATGATGTTTAAATTCAAGACAACCCACAGAAAGACTAGGCCCATGCAAGACTCACTACCCTGGCCTGGGCATAAAGGTTGAAAAGTAGGCAAAATGGTTGCAGGCCTAACAACAAAGCCTGCATTCAAAATGGCCACTTGCCTCTCCCAGCACATGGCCAGTGCCTGTAGCAGCACTCAAAATGGCCACCAGCCACATGGCCTGTCCCTCCCCATGAACACCCCCAAAAATCAAAAAACACTGCAAAATCAGCACAATCCCATTCCATCCATGGCCTCCATGATGTTTAAGTTCAAGACAGCCCACAGAAAGACTAGGCCCATGCTAGACTCAAATACCCCTGGTGAAAAGGCCACAAGTACAGGCCCAAAAAACGAAAATCACTGAAAAATCAGCACAATCCCAATCCATCCATGCCCTCCATGATGTTTAAATTCAAGACAACCCACAGAAAGACTAGGCCCATGCAAACTCACTACCCTGGCCTGGGCATAAAGGTTGAAAAGTAGGCAAAATGGTTGCAGGCCTAACAACAAAGCCTGCATTTAAAATGGCCACTTGCCTCTCCCAGCACATGGCCAGTGCCTGTAGCAGCACTCAAAATGGCCACCAGCCACATGGCCTGTCCCTCCCCATGAACACACCAAAAATCGAAAAACACTGCAAAATCAGCACAATCCCATTCCATCCATGGCCTCCATGATGTTTAAGTTCAAGACAGCCCACAGAAAGACTAGGCCCATGCTAGACTCAAATACCCCTGGTGAAAAGGCCACAAGTACAGGCCCAAAAAACGAAAATCACTGAAAAATCAGCACAATCCCAATCCATCCATGCCCTCCATGATGTTTAAGTTCAAGACAGCCCACAGAAAGACTAGGCCCATGCTAGACTCAAATACCCCTGGTGAAAAGGCCACAAGTACAGGCCCAAAAAACGAAAATCACTGAAAAATCAGCACAATCCCAATCCATCCATGCCCTCCATCATGTTTAAGTTCAAGACAACCCACAGAAAGACTCAGTCCACCCACCACTGAGTACCCCTGGGCAAAAGGCCCCAAAACAGCCCAAAAATCGAAAATTCCAAAATTTTAGTTGCAGCAACTGTAATGCCCCAAACAAACTTACTTGTAAAATTTCTAATCCAACAGTGATCCTCAAAAAGGCCTCAAATCCAAATATCCAGTAGCATCCACAAAAAGTAATCCTTCCAGCTCCAGATCCAAATGAAAAGTGACCAGGAGATGGACAAAGCACTGGGAGGAGCCTGCTGGACAGGAACAGGAAGTTGAAGACTGTGGGGCACTTCCTTTCCCCCCCCCCCTCCCCAAAATGGACTCCTCGCTAAAAAAGTGCAGGCAAATGTCAACCTAAGGAGTTATTCAGATAAAAATCATCATTTCAAGAAGGTTTATGCTGCTTGCTGGTGGATTTCTTGTGCAGAATTGCATATTTGATATTTTCGCTTCTGCGAGATTGTTGCTGCTCGCCGCATCTCAAATCTCGCAATTGCGAAGTACCGCGAGACATGATCTCGCCGTACTCGCGTTGACAAAGTCTCGCTGTGCAAGTTGGCAAGCCGCGATGATGTAATCGCGCTCGCCAAATTCCCGCGGGATCACACAGCAAGATCCAAAATGGCGCAGCACTCGCAAAATATCGAGAAAAACAACTCGGCAAACGATGATAAACGCCGCGCGCTGCAAAAATTGTATCACCAACGACGCGAGCCGCAAAAAAAATCCGCTGCGTGCGAATTTGCGGATTTTGCGGGAAATTCGCAAATCTCGCAGATTGCGAATTTCCCAAAAATCCGCAAAATCCGCGAGAGTAACGGATTTTCCGCCCATGCTTACCCGCCTGTAGTGTAAAAGTGCAATATTAATAAACAAAACAGGTTGATTATGATGTTACATTATGCGAGGTTCATGAGTTCAAGCAAGTCGCGTAACGTGCGAATCCTTGCTCCATCAATATAATTACTCCTAGACATGCCCCTCAGCAGCATCAATAGTCTGTGATTATGTGATTTAGTGCTCTGCAGCTAAAGGCGAGCACTTTCTTCCTGCCAAAGACAAAACAAGTAAATGAAAAAGCCACTACACAAAAGACCCAAGAACACCGTAGGTGACGTCACATGATCTGTTATCCTCTGTCTGGCACCAACCAATCTCAAGTAAAAAAGCCTTATGCCATAAAAACCAGGTATTTGGAAATTGAAAAAGGTTAGACCCACCAGTCTAGGCCACACAGGTGCCTTAGCAGCTCTTCTGTCCTGACATTACATCTCTTGTCACTTCTCAACCTTTTGCAAGGTAGTGAGAGGAGAAAAAGAAAAGTTACTGTTAAATCCTTAACTCACTAGGTTCACACAAGTACCATAGTAGCAACCTCAACCTGATGATACATGATAAATACACATGAAGCACCACTTCTTTACCTTCATACAGCCAATCGAAAGCGAGTGACCTTTTCCGTCAGTAAAAAGATATTGAAAAGGATAGACATGCCTTCCTAGTGCACAACTAGTTGTGTGCTGTCAGCTAAGCTGTTGTTCCGCTAAAGCCCGTCAACCAGTCCGGGGAGAAAGTTCTGCTACAGCAGTGGCCCATGCAGGTAAGAGCGGTGGGGCAGTGGGGCCGAGTGAGGGGGGATTTTGACAGGCGATGAAGAGGGAGAATTAATTATTTATTTAATTTTCCCTCCTCAATGTCCGTCAAAAACCCCCTCACCCGGCCCCACCGCTCTTACCTGCACGAGTCGCTGCTGTGCAGCTTTTATCTTCCATTTGTTCCTGTGAGGGCTTGATAATAACAAAGAGCCAGAACCCTTGCTTCTGATGCTTCTGGTAAGTCCTCTCACATGCCTACCAGCACCCCTAGACAATATCCACCTTTCTATAGACACAGAAATACCCCACACACAAAATCTGCACTTATCCAGAATCAGCAATCTTATCTACAACCCACATACACAGCATGTTTCAGCAGACATACACCTCATCTTCATCTGTACATCACATCTCACCCACAAACAGCAGCTACTATCTAGGCACAAGCTTTGTCGCAGACATTTAGTTCACACCCACCTCCAAACAGATACTTTATATCCCTGTTCCCACAAAATACAGAATTCAAAATATTTACAGAATACATAAGACTGGAGGGTGCCTTGGAATCATCCAAGAGTCTTCCAGGCCTTGTAACAGCTAAACCTTCAACTTCATGGAGTATCTCATCTGCCCGTTCCCCTCTCAGCCTCCCAGCCGTCCAGCTCCCATTGCCCTCCAGGCCTTCCAGTGTCAGAACAATATTCACCAGAGAAATTACCAACCATATCATCACTATATCAACAACTCAAATAACACATTCCTCGAGGATATCAGCCTCGCAGGACATTCCGCTTTGGAGATCAGTTTCTTCATTGCAGCTCAGATCTCAAATGCCAACCTTTGTTTGCCAATGGACCCGTCTGACTTTGCAACAATCACATCCCTAGTCCGCAATGTTGCTCCGACAGCTCACCATAACCCACCAAGCCACATCACCTCTCCTTCAAGAACTTCCACAAGACCTCTGTCAAACAAGACAACACTGTCCTGGGTACCAAGTGATTCCAGTACTGAAGTCAACGTACAACTGAACTCATTACTACACTGAAAGACCTTTTTGTTGCAATTTAAAATAGAGATGATGTTGCCAATTACAGTTTATTGATTAAGTCATATATAGCACAAACTAGACCCAGAGGTATCAGAGCACTTTACTGAGACATCAAAAAGCAATAACACGAGATACCTTTATTTATCGAGTTCTCTATATCGTGAACTTGACCAGAAGGCACCAGTGCCCCCCACAGAGTCGGCAAAGCAGAGGTCACATAACCCACACATGAAACAGACACAACCACATGGAGCAAACACAAACACACAACCACAGCTCGCACAAGCAGGACAAAATAGGCACTAGGACACGTGGGTGACACAGCTCCGAGGCAGGCACTGTGGGCCCTGCCAAGAAAAGGAGAGTGAACACACAGCACCCTTCCCGCGAGGCAGTAGGCAATGATGCCCAGATCCACCTGGTGTGGGTCAGAAGCAGCAGGCCAGCCAGAATGAACTCCACCGCAGACAATCTACCATTCGTTTGAAATGCAACAGTAAAAACAGCTGCCATCCAACTACAAAAGCACATCAATACTAGTATTCTCTTTCAAGGCTGACATTCAGGGTTCAGACCATATGCAGCACAGACACAGCAACCATCCAGCTCCTGGATAAAGTCCTGATCATCACTATTGTGAGACCTTGGCCCTCCTCAGGTCTTCATCCTTTTCAATCATGAAGTGCTGATCAAAATATTCTCAACACACATAGATTGTGAAAATTCTGCACTACGCTTGTTCACCCCCTTTTTTTTCTCCTTGAGGTATCAGAATATCCAGATAAACACCTGCTCATCCTAGGAGATAACAGTGAGGTTATACCAAGGTTTCATGCTTTTCTCCAACATCTTCAGCCTATTCATGGACTCACTTTGGTTGATAACCAACAAGATAATGAAAATCCATGTGTGCCTCTGACTTATATGTGAAGTTGAAAGTCTTTTTTAGCAACAACTTAAAACAACATCTTGCTCTTCCAAGCCTATATGTTAGGTGTTTATTTGAATCAGACCCACACTTAACCTAAGTTCTCATTGCTAGCTTCAAAAATGTCCAGAAATAGCTTATCAATATGATAATGGAAAGATTTGTACCACTACTTGCCATAACTGTGAAATAATTGAGGTTCACTATTGACTGCATTCTAAGATAAACATGTTGACAAAAGCGCAGCCAGCATTGCATCTTTTTGCAAAAACCTAACCTTACCCTTCCAAAGCAGACTTCAGAGCTGGTGCCTCAGACCTGGACAATCACGATGCCTGGCCACCTGCATTACCATCTCCCTCCTTGTGCCACTTTTCCTTTACATGCCACTGTCCATCTGTTACAAGGTCTAAATAAGTATGACATTAACATAAGGCTTATATAACGACACTGGCCAAGCCTACAAGACCCCCAGTAATCTGAAGACTAGCTGAGTCACTTCAAGGCAGTAAATTCCAATATATCAGTTCAAAAAAAAATTTTTGATTAAAAAATTACAAAAGTTGATACGTGCCATATAGTTAGTGAAATAAAAATCCCTTTAAAACCAATGAGTGGTAATTAACAATTACTCATCAGTTCCTATGTTTTAACCGAATAGGCAAATTATGCCTGAATATACACACAACATATTAACATCATTAAAACAATCAAGAACATTAATATATATGCCGTTAGCACAAGTAATTCCAACAGAAAGCAATCCATAGATACTACAAATACACAGTGCAAATATTATAAAGTGCATAAGCCAAGATCAGTTACAAGACAAAACTATCATACGATATTGGATTTTAAACGACTAGTCCATACCCATCCTAAAAATTTGGCGACAGCAATCACAGTCGGCTTTTCCAGTGATGTGGATAAAATCCTAACAGCCTCATTGCTTGACCTGGTTCCCATATTCTGACAAACAGGTTTCAACCATCTTTGCCTAGGTTTATAATAGGCTGGACAAGCAATCAGAATGTGAATCACTGTCTCAACCATATCTGAACAATACGGACAGGCACTGGTATTCGAACCATTCCATTTCATTGTAAATGCCTTGGTAGGTAGAGAGCCCACCCTAAACTGATGGTATAGTTTCCTTTCGTTGGGGGAGGTAATACGATCCCAATAGCCTTCATACTTGGCTTCGTGTTTTAGATCGAGAAATTCTCTAGACAGAGAGGGCCCAATAGAGGACACGTAGCGCCTGGTCACAACCATGTTTCAGTACCCTGCCTTAAACTCTGCCTTGGACGGAAAGACAGCATCCCCTGGATTGGTCCATAACCTACTCATACCCATTTCAGTGAGTGTATTCCTCACACACTTTAACCATAAAATTTTATTAGAAACATCCGAGTTCATGACATCATTTAGAGCCAGTGCATAATGTTTTAACTCGGGAGTCACCCAAATCCTCTTCCAATAAGCAATTGGCCTAAACTTCGCCACATCCCTAATGGAGTGGCAACCCAAATCCAAAAACAATAGTAACAAAGGAGTGGACTGTGGGAGCCCAATTAGGGACCGCATAAACTTGTTTTGTGCTACAACCATATTATTCAGGTTAGCGTAGCCCCACAGCTCAGCCCCATAGAGGATTGAGGAACAATTTTTGGTGTTGTATATTTGAAGGACAGGGGCTATCGGTTTCGTGTATGAGGATCTGTACTCTTTAATTAATACACCTGATTGCTAGACATGCTTAACTGTGAGGAGATTTACTTGTGGTTTCCAACTCACATTACGATCAATGTGGACCCCAGGTAAGAAAAGGTGTCAGTTTGCTCCAATAAACCGTCCTTCATTCCAACTCTGCCGACAGTTAACTTGTGTTTGTGCAGGACCATGTAATTAGTTTTGTCCATATTGACAATCAGTTCATGGTCCTAACAAATCTAAAAAGGACTCTTTGAAGGCCCATACTTGTGTTTCACAGGATGAGGGTGTCGTCGGCAAACATGAGTAGGGGGATCCTACTCCCCGCCAAGGAGGGTGCGTCGGTAGGGAAATCCTTAAAGTAGCTCACCACCCCATTTATGTAGAGCGAAAACAGCGTCTGGGCTAGTACGCACCCCTGCCTGATCCCTTTCTCAACAGGAAACTTATGGGTGAGGCATCCCTGTGCACTCCATCTCACTTGCGCATATCTTGCTGTATGTAACTTGACCAGTAGGACTAGGATCTCAGGTGGCATGCCCAGTTACGAAAAACAACACCACATCTTAGTTCGGGGGACGAGATCGAAAGCCGACTTCAAGTCGACGAATGCTGCATATAGAGTGCCTCCCCCTATTACCACAGTGCACCAATATACAAGTATAAATCTAAACACCTGATCTATGGTGTTTGTACAGGAACGAAAGCCAGCCTGCAGATTAGTCAGAAGATTGAATTTGTCCAGCCAGGACTGGAGTCTATTTAGAATCATTGTTGCCAGGACCTTTTGAAACAATCTAATAGGCTAATAGGCCTATAGTTCCCAGGCATTGCACAATCCCCTTTTTTATAAATGGGTAATATTTCCGCTCCTGCCCACGTACTTGGCATTGGCGCACCACTGGCCACTGCATTTGCTAACAACTGGATATAAACAGCCCAATTAGATGTGTCATGGATTAAAAGGTCAGCGGGGATACAATCGCAACCTGGAGCCCTTCCTCTAGGAACAGAGTGTAGTGCACTTTCCACCTCATGTTTTGTAAAGTGTAAATGTGTATACGGAGGTGGATTAATTTGGAATTCGGGACCAATCTCTGCACTTGAAAACTGCGCTGAAAAGTGTGAGACCCACCTTTCGGGCTCCACATTATTCTACTGGACATTATTAAGAACACCACTACCCCCTCTCACCAGATTCCAAAACACACACATATTTCTCCCTAGGGAAGCTTCTAACAAATCCCCCCAGTGCTGTTCATCCCAGGCCCTTTTTGCATGGTTCTGGGCGTTCTTATAGTCGAACCTAGCCTTAGAGATTCTAGCCCTATCCTTAGATCGGATTGCTGCTGCAAGATTCCTATAAGCCAACCGGCAGGAGGCACCATACCAAGCTGCTGCTAATTGATCAGTATGACGGCTTGGATTCTTACTATTCTTGATAAAATATCTTTTAAGATTTAAAAAGAATTCCTCATGGACCTGTTCAACTTTGATATTCCTCTCCCCTAGTGTAACACAAGCCTGTAATTTGCCAATGGCATTTAATAACAGGCTTTTCATTTCCGCCAAGTGCTCTTCATTCTGAAAAACATTTGCCCACTTGACGCGTCCAGTGTCATTGGTCAATCTGACCTTGACAAAGTCAGAACGTGGAGCTGGACTAGCTTCACGTGCTGACGTCAAGCTTAAGACCGAGAGCACCAGAGGGTTATGGTCACTCTCAGGCCTTTCGCAGACCTCCATATCAACAAGGTTACACCAGAACTCCTTGTTCAACAAGAAATAATCAATTCTACTGGTTCGTAATCCATTGTTAAAAGTATGAGAACCTGATTTATCTGACTTGGTTCTTTCGTTAGAAGCCCTCATCCCATGCTCCAAACAGAATATTCCAACATATCACTATTCCCTAAATTGGCCAAATCAAAATGACAAAGCTTTGACTTTGTCAGAGAGAAATCTAACATGCTAAAAAAAAAGGACAAGAAGTGTTTTTGAGCTATGAATATAAGACCTGCAATAAGATCTCACCAGAGGTTATATTGGCTTGATGTCGCTTCGAGTTCAAAAAGAACTAAGGACACATATTTCCAAGAAACTCCTTGTCCCAAGAGTTACATCTGTTGAGACCCCTGGCACCCAAGAGTGGACACAACACACATCATTCCTTTGTTCTCCATCCAATGTGACTTTGCTTCTCGACTAAATTCATTTTATGAGTTTCACAACATACATAAAATACGTTTTATTTATTATGCATGTATGTTTTTGTACATTTTGCAGCATTTACAGTATTTAATATATGCAATTGTCTGCATTTATTCACAAGTAGAATGTTAGCAGTTCTATTGCTGCAGCTCTCATCTCCAGACCAATATAACGTTGAAAGAAAAAACTCTTTGATCTTGTGGGACCACTTTAAACCTGATCAAAAGAAAAAATTGTGTTTCAGGTCAAAGAACACCATCAGCAAGAAGAGACCTGAACCTGAGAAATTAGGACCGTAACCTGAAGGACTGCCATTATGTTTAACTTGTGTGTATAACAGAGGCAAAGTGGACGTGAGAGAGCTTAAGGGCCCGATTACGGGTTTAGTGGTCTGTGGACCTCCAAGCCAGCGGTGGCCTGGTGATGGCAGTGCGGCCAGCAGTCCCAACTGCCCTATTACGTGTTGGCAGAAATGGGTTGATGGGGACCGCCATCGCTCTGCTGGCACCACCGGCTATCTCAGAGCGCCGAGCTGGTGGAGAGGGCCATTGAGCCTCCAACCGCCACTCAAACCTCTAGCCCCATTACGAGTTGCATCACAGCCTGTGGAAGTGTGGTGGCCCCACCTCAGGCAAGAAGTGGCAGAAAGGGAGGTATAAAAGTTTGAAACTCACCTCTACGCACTTCTACATTTCCTGTGCTGCAATGGAGAATATTCTACCCCCCATGCCACAGCTTTACCTCATTGACCATCTCCTAGGAAGACCCCTCGAGGACGAAGTTGCTGGTGAGTGACGCCACTTCATGTAGCCATTGTTTTCTATGCCAATAAATGCATCGACATTCAACAGCCAATGGAGTTGTTCCTTACCTGTATTTCACACGTTTACAGGTCCAATTATTGAAATTGCACATAAACGATTTACCCAATTTAAATCTGTAACGTCAACTCGAAGCCACAAAAATACTACAACACACGCACACCAGATACAAATGTTCATGTGTCAATACTTTTTTAAAGTTAAAGTAATGTCAGCAGTTTTCCGTGATACACAATACCTCCCCATCCAAAACATCACACCGATCAATGTCACACACACAAGTATAAAACTTTCTTCCCAGGCACAGCTTCACTGGTCCACACTATTCATGTAGTGCAACATTTTCCAACTAGAAATTGACAGTGAAATAACTACAACTACCATGAGGCCTTGCCAATCTAACTCAGAACAAGATGCCTCTGTCAATATGACATCATTACAATGCACACATCCATGCTACGTTTGTAGACTTAATCGCACATCAGTACTATAGAATCCTCCAAGTCTATAACACCTCCTCTGCAACAAAGCTGTTGTCGACTCACACTCATATCTAACATCAAAACCCAATGTTACCAATGCCATAGCCGTGAAGCAGTGGGAAACACAAACTAAGGGCATTATCTAAAGGTAACCTGGAGGATACCAATGACACCATTAGGGTAACAAATACGGTTTAAGCTAGTGGGCGATCAAAACATCTACCACATGCATTAGCAATCACAGAAGCACTGGCCCTGGTAAATAACGGGTGTCTGGGATAAAAAACGTTTCACAGATAAAAAAAACACATATGTGCAGGAATTAGGTAAGAAAACTCAGCAAATCTTAACTGCAACTACAGCATCTATCAGACATCAAATGGAAGTATCCGAAAAGCCCACACCGTCCCATGCACACATGTACATGCCGAACTACACACTCTTAAGCAAGGTTGAGGCACTCAATGTGTACAGTCACAAATGTAACACTTCAACTAACCTAACATATACAACATATCCCTTTGGGAGAAGAGCAAGCAAATTGTTCCTGACAGTGGTAAAACAGAAATACTTACCTCCTTAAACACCACACACTGCTAGGTCACCATCATGTGGTATACATGCCACATACCTAAACCAAGAGCATGTTCCATTAATCAGTTGAATTACACAACTGTCATAAAGGTTACATTACGCTTACCACTTTCAAAGGAATACCAATATCCATCAAACAAATACTAGTGAACTAGTATGTAGCCTAGGGACCCATTGAGTAGCATAGCATCTAAAGGACAGGAAGGGCTAATGTTCTTTGAAATGTTTAAGAAAATGTATTCATAATGAAACAGAATTAAGGCCAACGGCCAGTTAGGTGTCTAAATGTGACTGAGCATATTGTTGTACCACTGCACTTGCCAAACACAACACTGCCAGAGCAACCTCCTCAGGAAGGGACGTCTAGTGGGCAGGCCAGGTACCTCAAATAGATAAAACCAGGGAGAACTGAGGTCGGAACCGGGCGAGATTGGGTTGTCCATGGACGGTGGGGAAGTGGTTGGAGTAGCGAGAAAGTCAAGAGGTTCATGATGGAATTCCATGGGTTTCTGGGCAGGTGGGATGGCAAGGGATGGGCGTTGGGAGGTTGAAGTACTGTATATTTCTGTTGTGGGTGTGCCTGTGGTTGCTGCTAGTGTCTAGATGTTTGTGTCTGGGTTGTGCCTGTTGGTGCATGCTCAGTTGGCTTGTGTGGGCTGGTCCTGGTGAGGGTAGTCAGTGTGTGTTTGGTGGGTGCATGTATGCTTTTTTACTGCATTTGGGGGGTGTTGTGGTGCATTAGGATTTTGAACTGTGTGTCTACTTATGTTTGCGTCTGTATGCGACAACTATGAGAATAGGATTTGGGTTTGGGAAGAGGCAGGAGGTGGGTGGGAAGATTGGGCTGAGGGGATGGCTGCCCTCAGTGAGGAGGCCAGAGCCTGAAAAGACCTCTGTGGTGCAGATATACTATTGTGAATGTCCTCCGGGAACTCCAGTGTGTGTGCCAGTACAGTGGGCTGCCCCTGGAAGGCACTCAGCAGTGCATCCAGCCCAACAGATATGCATCTCAGGAGGTCAATAGCCTCCTCTCTCAAGGCAGCTGGGGCCACGGAGCATGAGATGAGACGCCTGGACTAAAAGAGATGCTCCACACCTTATGGCTGCGGAGCTGGACCAATTTGTGGGGAGCAGCAGGGAGAGTGGATAAGAGAGTGGAGGTGGCGGACAAGGTTGGTGTGGTCTCAGGTCCTGTGGTGTCCACCACCTCCAGAGAGCAGCCGCCATTGGAGGGACACTCTGAAGATGTTGAAAGTTGCTCTTCCTGGGCACGCTGCTCACCCCCTGTGCCAGTGACTCTGTCAGTATCCTGACCAGAGCCACTGTGGCCAGCTATATCCTCAACATTGCCGGCAAAGTTTCCTCTGCTTGCTTCAGTCAATGCTGAAACGAGAGTGCAAATAGGTATAAGGCAACTGAATAAACTCTTTTCACTTACATTACTCAATATCCTCAAAAGGAGTAAGACACAGTGAACTACACCTACAGAATGGGCCAATCATTACTGGATAGTAGCTGCACATATTGACATGGTCCAAACTCCCACCCACAGCTAGGGACATACCCAATTCACAATGGTCTTGGTGCCACCACCAACCTTACACTGCATATCTAAAACCTTTGTTCCCATTGGAAGGCCTAAGTTGGTCAGCCTAATCTCATGTATTAAATATGAGGGGTCATCTGTGGTCATAAGAGGGTACATAGCACTCTACCCAAGGTGATTTATGTACACAAAACTATGCTAGACCATTGCTCATATGTCAATATCTGAGCACCCAGCAGAAGCCCCTTCATTAGGGCAGAGGAGCGCCACCGTAACTGCCACCACCCTCAAACCGATAATAAAACTGATTTTAAACACTTTTTCTTATCGTTTTGTTTTAATCCCTTGGACCCGCCCCCAGGACTCTGACAAGTCTTGTGGATGGGTCCACGGGATGACTGCTGTTCCCTGCACATGAAGGTTTGGTCAGCCACCTCAGGCCGGCCAAGCTCTCCTGTGTAGAGAAGCTCTCCCCAGCCTCAGCTGCATTGTTGGGCTGGAGAGAGCAGACACAGGCTCTCACTGTGCCTGGGAGCGGAAGCTGCCAGTGCACAGGCCAATCCTGACGCTGCTTTCATGCAGCATCATGAAGGCCGCACTGCAGTTTGGGAGCCTCTCCCCAGATGCAGGAAGAGCGTGATACAGCAGGCGATGGCAGTGTTGACGGCAGCATTGGGGGTGTTCAGGTAAGTTTTTTTTGTTTTATATTTTGGCCCAAAGATCCCCTCCAATCCCCATCTTCCTCCCTCCTCTGGTCTGCCCCCCTACTTTTTGCAGGGGACGGGCCACTACTGTTTTCACCACTGATACATGTCATCAGTCAGTGAGAGCACAACCAACAGTGGACAAATGAACACACAGATATTTCACACATTTAAACCAAGGTCATAGAGGTTTAGTGTTTGAGAAACAAAACTACATAAGCTACAAAAACATAGTCAATGCATTATGAAATGACCAATAAGGGAGATCATTATGACTCTGTATGTCTAAATAACCCAGCTATCTCCATACACTCCTATCTGTATGTAGAAATCAACATGTGGTATCCAACATGATTAAAAATAGCCCACGGCACAAAGGACAACACATATTAATGTGTATAACTAAGATCCCCAACCTTGCTTACCCTTAACATGTGTGAAATTGCACCTCTGTATTTCTGAAATGATTTTGACAATCTACACATGTATACATGTATGCAGAGTTTCAGATGATACCTGTGTGGATCCTAGAATTCACAATGTATCATAGACCCCAGTTACTAAGGCTAATTACGTCTCTTTCCTTGATTCCTTTGTGCACTACATGCTATATCACATATAAGACATTTCCTAAAC
>NW_028252550.1:0-18105 GCF_964263255.1 Lissotriton vulgaris | reverse complement strand
CTAGGGGCCTCATTTATGAGGCTGTGCGTCACTTTTACGCCGCTGGTGCGTCACTTTCTGTGGCGTCAAAAATGTGCCTTGTTGCGCCATATTTACAAACTTACGCATCTAGGTAGATGCGTCAATTTGTAAACCCCTGCGTTACATTATAAATGCGCCAGGTATAATGTATGCAAGGGGGGCGTATTGACGCAAGGAAGGGTCGTAGAAGTGACGCAGTGAAATCTATGATATTTGACTGCGTCACTTTTAGGATGCCGTTGCGTCAAAATCTTGCACCTGCATCACAGTAGGCGTAAGACTGACGCAGGCCCTTTCACATGGGGTTTGCCCCATGTGAAAGGACGCATTGTGTTGAGTTGCATCACTTTTATGACACACTCCAGCAATGCGTCACTTTTGCGCTTACAGATACGTCAGAAATACTGACGTATCTGTAACACTTTGCGACATGATGCGTCATACATTAGATATGATGCATCAGGAATGTCGCAAGGAGTGCGCACTGAGAAGTGACGCATCGCTGCTTTCACGCAGCGATGCATCATCTCTCATAAATGAGGCACTAGAAGTGGTGACACATGGTATGATACATTCAATCATTACTGTCCTTATGAATTTGTGACTTGTACTTTGCCAGGATTAGAAAGTCTCTGTCTATTAATCATCGTAGGTAAGGATAGTAAGAAAAGTAGTGTAAGATAATTTAATTAAAGCTAAGAAAATGCATAAAAAAGAAAATTCATTTTATTAAAATAATATTGAATTATCATTTAAAGTGCTATTTAAATAGGCGTGGCCAGGCCAGGCCAGCGACCAAAATGGCTGTGCGGAGCTGAAGCTCCGCCTTCTGGTCCCAGACACTTCAGGATATTATACAATCAATCTTCATCAGCTGCCTGTGGAGGAACCTGTGGACTCCCAATCTGCAGCTCACCCCTGCTGGGACTGGTCAACCTCTTTGCAGGTCAGAACCCGTATTCCTGATTCATTCAGTGACAGCGCCAGATTAATCCAGACGCTGCCCCGGCATCAACTAGAGAAACCTTACAGATATATTCGCCCACCAAGACGGTCCCCGTCTCATACTTATTATGATCCTTCCTTTCACCTGAATTCATTGACGCTTGACGGCTGGCAACCACTTAGAACCAGCGCTTACTTTAAACTCAGCACTACAACAATCTGTCAACCCTGACCTGAAGAGGATCCCTAATAACTGTGGATCGAAACGCCATCGACACTGCAGCACAATTCTTTGGTGCACTACAACTTTTGGCTCATAACTGTGTCCTAATGCAATTTGAAAACAATTTGAATTTATTCTTGAGCCAACACTGTATATATTTTTGTCACTTTGCGCCGTCTACGCTGTTAACCCCTTTCACTTGCGTCGTCACTTTCACTTGTATTTATCACCTTGTCACCAAGTGTTATTTGGGTTGTCACATGAATGCTTTCATGTACAGTGCTGCTTTATAACTGTATTTCCATGTGCATTTATCCCAAAAATTGGTGAATAACAAGCCACACACTAATGAATTGAGCCTCCTTATTTTCCTTCGTTTGCAATGCTTTCTGCATGCACAATCTAAATTGCCTTTTCTACTGGTACCTATTGGGACATTGTGTTCTATATATACCTTATACCCAGTCCCAGTTTGGTCTATGGGTCCCACTCCTGTTCTTTTTCACTGGGACTCGGATGCCAGGCATGCATGACACCGAATCTTTATTGGGGTGGCACGGCGGGTCTAGCACTGCCTCAGAAGTCCGGTGACAACAGGGGCTGTGGACGGGCCTGAGGCTGGGGCTACAGAGCCCTGCTGGACCTGGCTGCCTGCCCCGTGTTCTACATCTAGCCGGTGTCTGCCACCCACACCGGGGGACCTTGCTGATGGCCGACCGCTGCCAGAGACCGGGGAGGGTGGGGCCCCCTCGGGAGATGGAAGGAAGATTGTGAGGCCTGTTCCGGGCCTTGGGGCGCCTTGTGTCTGGGTCTTCTGCACTGGCGGTCCTTACTACTCCTGCAGCCGGAGGTGGGTGACAGCCTAATGGTGCCATGGAGCAAGGGGCTTCAAGGTGAGCAACAACTGGTCCTGGGGCAGGGTGCAGAGTGGCAGTTTTTGCCAGATAAGGGCTGTAGGCTGGGGAGAGGATAGAGGAAGGCCCTTGGTCCCCACGCTGCTTTGCCCCAAGCCATTGGCGAAGTTCCCGGCCCCCCCATCTTTCAGTGTATGAAAAAACAGAGGGCCCCCAGACAAGTTGGACCCCAGTGGATTGGAGGGCCTAATGGCCTGGTAAAGCAAGATCTGCTGATGGTGCCAGCTTAGATGGGCTAGTGCTGCCTGGGGTGATTGCTGCTGCCCTGGCCCGCTACCTTGAGCGATACCAGGGAAGATGCCGACACTAGACTGATCAACTCTTAGGGCAGGCAGCAGTTTCAGGACCCACTTAAGCCATCATGGGCCACACCAATCCGAAGCAGAGTTGTGAGACCTGTCTGCTTTTGGGGGTCCTCTCACAACTATGATTTATTTTGTCCCCTTTGGCCTCCGAGTGTTATTATTCTTTTTTTTATGTCCACCCAGATTTTTTTGGTTGTCAGCATTGACTGTGGGGCTAGGTGTTCCTTGAGTAGGACGTTTTGCCTTACCCTTGAGGCCTAGTCATCTACATGAAAATTTAGTGAGATCCCCGAAACCTAAAATGGAGTCCATCAACTGACATAACGGTCATCACAACCAAGCCGACCCATTGAGTTGCCTGAGGAAGGTTCTGGAACCAACTGGCAAGTTCCAACGGACTAGGGTCAGCCTATAAAAGGCCAGTTCTCAGGTGGCCATTTTGTGTAAGCCTGTGACCAGAGAGGTAGCAGTGACCAGTGTGGAGAGAGGCGAATTACAGAGGAGAGCGTTGCACCAGTAGGGGCCCAATTGTCCTGTGGCCGACTGCGTCCTACTTGGATGTGACCCCCTTGGATCTGACCAAACCCCACTGAGTCTGAGTATCATCTTCGCACCTGGACTTTCACCTCAAAGGCACCGAAATCCCCTTGGTGTACTTTGATCTTAGCGGGGGTTCATACACCCCGGGGTCGCTCCTGTCAACATTCAACTTAATTGCCCCTTTTGAAACGGCATTAACGTGAAGAAGGAAGAGGACCTGAAATTACAACCGCTGTGTCTGTCCGCACAACAGGCGAGGCACACTTACTGAGTCAAAGGAAGAGTAGCCTGTGGCAGCGGTTGAGGAAGAGATCATCCGACCCACTCGGAATCACCTGAAGCAGCATTGGTGTATCTGAGGGCCGGAACTTCCGCGATACTGTAGTGGTGGAAGACGGACCAACGCCAGCGAAAGCGGGGCCGAGGAAGAGCTTCTGAAGGAGAGCCGAGCGACATCGGTGAGGGCGGTCCTATGCAGAGGAAGGTACAGCGCTCGCACTGGTGAGGAGAGCTGGAGGAGTGGTGACGCGCTCTGTCAACACCGCCGGTGGGCGACCCGCCCTTGACCTGGTCGCTGTGGAGAAGTATTGCATGCCGACCCCCTGACCTCTGAAGTGAGGTGGTTCCCGAGACTGTTTCATCCAAGCTGACGAACTCTGGCAGTGTCGAAAGTAAGCTGGGGCATTGCTGGGAGAAGGGTGGAATCGGTTCTTGGAGGAGCAGTGCTTGAAAGGGGTGACGGGCGATTCCCGTAAGAACTAGAAGCCGGCCAGAGTTTTCCCTGAACTTGACTTTCACAATACGAGTAAGCCAATAGAGGACCAAGCCTTATAAACACGAGGAGAGTGAGAGGATCGAGTGGAACTCGTAGGGGGCTGTGGGTTAGAAAACAAGGAGTTGTGGGGAGATAGGCACAATCTCTATCCAAGGGAAGAGTGTAGATACCGTCCTCCAATCTGAGGTAACAGTGTAATCAGAACCTACTAAGCTGCTTATATGTCAGCGGGGGTGATGTTACTGGGACCGAAGTGAAATGTGATGTTAATTTGCCTATTCTTTCCTAGTGTAACAGCCGTGCCAACCCTTGTGAAGTATTGTGTACAGTGAATGTTAAAAGTGATCTGAACCTGAAGCAGCGGGGGTGAAGTATACTCTGGTTCCTTCTTGGGAATCATTTATTAATCTTTCTGTAAGCAACTGAATTGTGTTGATTTCTCTAACAAGAAGAAGGAGGGTCATGTAAACTGAAATTATAACGTGTAATGTAAAGAAACGTAAGAAGTGATAAGAATTGCAGTCATTTGAAAGGTGATGTACTAATGTAATAAGAAAGCTATCTAACCAAAGAGAACAGAGTCTATTTTTATAAAGTACGAACCTTATTTTCCTAACAAGGTGTAGTGTCATTTTTGGAATGGATGGCCGCTGAGTTCCTGGGAGGTTTTACGCAAGCTTACACATTTAGCCTTTGGAATTAGTCTTCCCCTCTGTGCCACACTACCCACGTGTTGGCTAGGAAATCCCTAGGTCTAACATATTGGTGTTTCAGCGGTGGGATACTACTTGTGCTTGCGTATACCGTGCAGTAATTCAGGGTGCCCCATAAACCTACATCTGGAGTTTTCTCCGAGCGGTCTCCCAAATTTATATTTTGATTTTCCAAATTTACTCCTGGTGGTGGGTGGAGGTTATCCTCAAATTACGCTTCTTAGTTCTCTCCTGAGTGCCCATTTGATACCATATTTGAAAAATGGAATTAAACCTTGAAGAGATAGAGACCTACACTGTGACCCAACTCAAAGAGTGGTGTCAACGACAGGGGGTGTTCTTCAAAAAAGGTGCCAAGAAAAGCGAGTTACAGACAAGCGTGAGGGCATGGGTGGAAGCTCATACAGAGGAGGAACGGGACACAGAAGAGAGTGATAGAGACACTGTCCTTGAGACAGCAATGCTGTACCAAACTGAAGGGGGTAATCTGCTGACAGGTCCCAGGACACTTTCAAGGGAGGGCAGCAGTGTCTCAGTGAGGAGTTTTACTGACGCCGAGCTGGAAGACAGGAGGGAAGAGAGGAGACTGAAATTGGAGTTAGCTAAATTAGAAATGGAGCGGGAGGACAGGAGGTTGGCCCACGAACGAACAATAAAGGAGCTAGACCTTCAAGCCTTAACATTAAGGTCCCCAAATCCAAACAATGGTGGCAGCGAAAACAAAGAAAACACCAGGGAACCCAGACCCTATTTACCCAAGGATGTAATTGCTAGTTACACCCCAGGTGATGATATTGCCAAATGGTTAGCCGCATATGAGGTCTCTTTAAGGGCCCATGGGATCTTGGAAACCCACTGGGGGGGGGCTGTATAAGTATATGCCACCTGCTGGCAGGGATATCTTGTTGGCTCTGGAGCGGGATGAGCAAACCCACTACCCTACAATAAAAGTGGCGCTGGTGAAAAAGTTTGGACTTACCCCCGAAAAATACAGACAAAAATGTAGGGGAAGTCATAAATTAAGTACCCAGAATTGGGTGGATTTCTTAGATTACACAAAGAAAGCCTTGGAGGGTTGGGTGAAAGGCAGCGAGGTAATGGATTATGAAGGTTTATATAACCTCATACTCAAGGAACACCTACTCGAGAAATGTTTTCCCGAGCTGCGACAACACCTGGTGGACAGCAAGCTGACCAGCCCCAGAAAGCTTGCTGAGGAGGCGGACATCTGGGCTAGTACCCGGGTGTCCTCGAAGGGGACTGGAGGGGATTCCCATAAGACTGGACAGGGCGCCTCCCAGAAGAAAGAGGGGGGAGATAACAAAAGGGAGTTCTCAAAAGGTCCACAAAATACTTCACAAGGAAGGGGCAGAGGATTCATCCCTAAGGTTAACCAACCCCGCAACCCTAATCCTGGCCAAAGCCAGCAGCCAAGGGTTGTCCATTGCTTCGAGTGTGGTGGTATGGGACACTATAAAGGAGATGTGAAATGCCCAAAAAGACCACCCCCTCCCACTGGAGGAAAAGCCCCGGGAATAACTAGTGTAGTGCTCGGGGAGGAGATGCCTTTGGATAAGGGAGGGGAGCGGGCGAGTGTCACTTTAGTGTCCCTGGGGGATAAGGAGATGGTGCCAAAGACCCAATTGCCCTCAAATACTACCAAGTATGAGCAGTGGGTCACCATCAATGGCCATAGAGGGGAGGCTCTGAGAGACACAGGAGCCAGTATGACTATGGTGAGGAGTCATCTGGTGTCTCCAGAGCAGGTCATCCCAAATGTACTCCATCCCGCTGTGATGGCTGACAGCAGATTGGTATGAGTATTAACGGGGAAGGCCCTAAACACTCAGGACCTGGGTCCGTGGGTCAGTATAAATAAAGTTTGGTCTGAGTTGAGACAGTATTAAATGGTTTCCAACAAACACACACTCACCATGGAGTTGTTTTTAAAGGATGAGTCGGAAAGAAAGAGTAACTTATTCATTTATAGACATTTTGGCATTATTAATCATGCATGGTCAGATTTGATCCAAAAGCAGCAAACATTGGAAAACATATTGTAGTATCTACATGTACTCAAAGCAATACATAAGATATTCGTCGGACGTGCTCTCAGAGAAAAGGAGGGAGAGTGAGTGAGTAAGTGAAAGGGACAGGGTAAAGGTGTGGTGACACAGTGGTTACATCCAAATCGACACTTGAAAAACCTCTACTAGCAAGTTAATGAGCAAAGGTTCCCAAAGTCACATCACACATAGGGAACAAGAGTCCATCGTTTAGTTGGTTCCTATGGTGTGTAAGTGGAGGCGTAGTTCTACGTTTCGACCCCTGGTTACGTTAAAGGGCTAATTCAGAGCCTCATGGTGGGGTCTTCATCAGGAAGAGACATGGAGAGCCTACAAGATAATTGTAAAACAAGATTCAGTATTTATGTGGTGAGATAAGTGATAGTGTACAGAAAGAAGACGTGGGTGGTTACCTACGTCGTCAAAAACGGCCATCAAATGTTCCGTTTGGGAAATCTGGGCTTCCTCGAGCTCCACAGAGTGCTGGAAAGTAATTAAAAGGTGCCATCAGGGCCCTGAGATACATTAATGATAAAGAAAGGTCGGGGGTTGAAAAAGGAAGGGACTTACTTGGCATATAGATTAACACACAGCCAATGGGCACTGGTGAATAGATCCTCGATGTGTCAATATAGCTTTGAAGCTGTAAGAGGAAAGGAATGGTATTTTAGCATTTGGGGTGCTACCGCACATGGTGAGTAGTGAAAGATGGTCTCATTGTTTTGGGCTGAAGGTTACCTGAAAAACGGGAACGCACATCCGTGCTGTATCACCGTCGGCGTCCTGCATCCGAGTGAGCTCGCGGTGCAGGCGCTCGATGCCAGTAACTAATGGAAAAAGGGGCCCGACTCGCGGGTCCAATCAGGGAAGAGGCTTGTCATAATGTTGAAGGGAGCGTCTCGAAAGAGCTAAGAGTGGTTAGGAAAGGAGCCAGGACCTATCCAGGGATGTGGCCTGTGTTCGAGTTAGTACTTAGTCACGGCAAAGATATCCAAGTGTGAGCATTTGTCAAAGGAACAGTGATATATACAATTTTAACATGTAAAAGACCTGACAAAAATAACAGCGCAGCATGTGCTAACCAATAGCCAATTACTGAACGTAACAGTTATGTGAACACATTACTGAGAATGACAGATGCAGTAAATAAGTAGGAGATGTCCCATGGTCTATTCAGGATTCAATCCCGCCATCTGCGAGAAATTAGCCTCAAGTTCATTTAACCCCTTGCTTATTGTCTGAAACTTTTGCATCCATTTGCATTCCCTTATATCCAGAATCGTATTCAAATTACCCCCCCGTGGGCCCAGGGAGATTTTCTCAATGACCACCCAGCGAATGGATTCAGGCAAGTGGTTTTTTTCAATGAAATGATCTACCAAAGGGGCCCCTTGAGTAGAACAGCGAATACGACTGCAGTGTTGAAATATTCGATTTTTTATTTTCTGCTGTGTCTGACCGATATACATAAGGTCACAGGGACACAGAATGGCATAAATCACCCCGCTCGAATTGCAATTGGTCAGTGACTTAAGCTCTATTGTGAGTCCGTTGTACTGCATTTGTTTGATCTCCAAACACATTGGGCAGGCTTTACATTTGGTGCATTTAAAGTGGCCCACTAGTTCTGGTAGATTCCATAAGCTGTGAATCGTGGGTGCTGGTGGGGTTCCTAACAAGGAACGCACCACAAAGTCTCTAACATTCCTGGATCTTTTGAAGGCATGCATGGGGGGAAGGGGAACCCCCAAGACTTCTCCTACCATGTTCCAGTGCTGGTTGACAATTTTGCGAATGGCGTTGCTTTCAGTGCAGAACGTCGTCACACAAATCATTCGGTCCTGGGCTGTGGATCTGGTTCTGGGTTCCAGTAGTGTTGTTCTGTCTTGGAACCAAGCTCTCTTTCTTGATCTCTTGACAAGACGTTGGGGGTAGCCTCGGTCTATGAGTCGACTGATCAGATCATCAGATTCCCTAAAAAAATCCTCCTTGAGGGAGCAGTTCCTGCGTAACCGAAGAAATTGGCCAAAGGGTAAGTTGTCCCTGAGTCCTCTGGTGTGGTGACTCGTATATCGTAATAGGGAATTTCTTTCGGACGGCTTACGATACAAAGTGGTGTACAGGTAACCATCCTTCTCCTTGATGCTTAAATCTAGAAAGTCTATTGATTCTTTGTTGAACTGCATGGTAAATTTAATGTCTTGCGACTGACTGTTCAGCCAGGCCAGGAACTCATTGAGGGTTGACTCTTGACCAGTCCATATTAGGAGGACATCATCAATGTATCGATGCCACGAGGTAATCATCGCTCTGTACGGGTTGTTGTATGAGAGGATACTATCCTGTTCCATTTCTGACATATAGAGAATGGCCAAGTCAGGCGCGAAGGCAGCGCCCATTGCTACTCCTTTACTTTGTTCATAGAAGGCATTTTGGAAAATGAAAAAGTTTCTGGTCATTGCGATTTCTAAGAGTGCCACTAAAAATTCTGTTGGTACTGGGGTGGGTTGTTCCCGACCCTCTAGTACTCGTCTCATGCAATCCAATGCTGGTCTTTGAGGGATGCTGGTATATAGGGAGACGATGTCCATTGTTACCAGGATCTGTTCATTTTTGTTGAATGGTTCATTATCAAGGAGAGTGATGACTTGTGTGGTGTCTCTTAGGTATGTAGAAGTGGCCTCTGCTAATGGTTTGAGGAAGACATCAATGTATTTGCAGAGTGGTTCCAGTAGCGATCCACACCCTGAAATGATCGGTCTTCCCGGTGGTTTAGCTGGGTCCTTGTGGACCTTGGGTAAGACGTATATAGTTGGTATTCTGGGTTGACCCACATTGAGATAATCCGACTCTTTTTTGGAGAGGAAACCCATCTCGAGTGCCTTGGTCGTTATGGCTGTGATGTCTGCGCGTAGTTCTCTAGTTGGGTCTCGTCTTAGGAGTCTGTAGCTGACACCATCAGATAGTTGTGATTGAATTTCTGCTTTGTAATCTTCCACATCTAGTACCACAATCGATCCGCCTTTGTCGGCGGGCTTGATGACCACCGCCTTGTTGTTCTTGAGTGTTTCCAATGCATGTCTCTCCTCCTTTGTGACGTTGTGTCTAACATATTGTTTCTTCTCAATGGTGCGGAGAACGTCTCTCATGACAATACTCTCGTATGTAAGGATTTCATGTGACACCGAAGATGATGTGGGCATGAAGGTAGAAGGAGGTCTCAGGTTAGTGAAGGCCGACATCACTGGGGTCGGTTTATTCCTGAAGAAATATTTCAACCTCACTTTTCTGAAAAATCTTGTCAGCTCAGTCTGTATGTTGAATTTGTTGGGGTATGACGTAGGTACAAAAGATAAACCTTTGCAAAGGATGCTGCTTTCATTCTCAGTTAATGTGTATTTGGACAAATTGATGATTGGATTGGTCCTAACTGGGACACTATTTACCACCTGTAGGTCTTCCTCCGGGTGCTCATCTCCCTGTAGTTCTCTGGTTGGAAGCGTACTTGTTTGGGGGTGCTGTCCCGCTGTCTTCCATCGTCCCAGTTTTGTTGGTTGCCTCCTCTGTTCGAGCGGTTGTTCCATGATCCTCCGCGGCCACGTCCTCTCGGTGGTCTCCATTGACCATCCCCTAAAAAAGGAGGTTGTTGTTCTGGAGGCTGATACCATTGATCCTGTGGTTGGTAATTTGCTCTGGAAGCCGAGTGGTCGTTGTCACTGTCCCCACTGTAGGACGAATCTGAGAAATTCGTGTATTTTCTGGTGCCTCTGTATCCTCCTCTCCCTCGGTTAGAGAACCTGCCTTGATTGTCTTGTCTATAGTAATCCGGTTGTAAATAAGGATAAGTCTTTTTTTGGTCGTAGTATTGGATGTCTTTGGCCAATTTCTCCAATTTTTTGTTTTGAGTTTCAACGTCAAAGTCTTTTAAGTTCTTCTTGAGTCTTTCCAAAGTGTCCTTGGCCTCTGCAAAAGCCGAATGATTGGCTATCTCAGCCCTCAGTTCGTCAATTTCCTTGGTTAACTGTTCGACCTGGTCTCTGGCGGTCTCTACTCCCAGCACCATCCAGTGCACCATCCGGGAACAGTTGTTGGCCACGAAGCTGAACCCTTCTTTAAATTTAGGATTATCAACAAAAATGGCGGGTTCGTTGCGGACTTGCAGTCCGATAGGAATGATATTCGCTCTCAGGTAGCCAGTTAAAAGATGACCATGCAGTTTGGTACGTACCAACTTCTTTTCTAATCTTTCAAGTTTGTTAATTTTTTCATTAAGAGAGTGATCTACACTAGCATTGGTTGTGGTTAAAAAAACCGTCCCAGTGTCAGGCCCGACCAGATTCTTTATGTAATCTTCAGTATAGGATAGGGTCACAAGTTCCATGATGTTGACAGCCTATCTATACAACATTTGTGATTAATCTAGAATGCTATATAAGTATAAGAAAAACCCTCGCAAGGCACTCCTTGCTCAGAGAGTATGAGTATTAACGGGGAAGGCCCTAAACACTCAGGACCTGGGTCCGTGGGTCAGTATAAATAAAGTTTGGTCTGAGTTGAGACAGTATTAAATGGTTTCCAACAAACACACACTCACCATGGAGTTGTTTTTAAAGGATGAGTCGGAAAGAAAGAGTAACTTATTCATTTATAGACATTTTGGCATTATTAATCATGCATGGTCAGATTTGATCCAAAAGCAGCAAACATTGGAAAACATATTGTAGTATCTACATGTACTCAAAGCAATACATAAGATATTCGTCGGACGTGCTCTCAGAGAAAAGGAGGGAGAGTGAGTGAGTAAGTGAAAGGGACAGGGTAAAGGTGTGGTGACACAGTGGTTACATCCAAATCGACACTTGAAAAACCTCTACTAGCAAGTTAATGAGCAAAGGTTCCCAAAGTCACATCACACATAGGGAACAAGAGTCCATCGTTTAGTTGGTTCCTATGGTGTGTAAGTGGAGGCGTAGTTCTACGTTTCGACCCCTGGTTACGTTAAAGGGCTAATTCAGAGCCTCATGGTGGGGTCTTCATCAGGAAGAGACATGGAGAGCCTACAAGATAATTGTAAAACAAGATTCAGTATTTATGTGGTGAGATAAGTGATAGTGTACAGAAAGAAGACGTGGGTGGTTACCTACGTCGTCAAAAACGGCCATCAAATGTTCCGTTTGGGAAATCTGGGCTTCCTCGAGCTCCACAGAGTGCTGGAAAGTAATTAAAAGGTGCCATCAGGGCCCTGAGATACATTAATGATAAAGAAAGGTCGGGGGTTGAAAAAGGAAGGGACTTACTTGGCATATAGATTAACACACAGCCAATGGGCACTGGTGAATAGATCCTCGATGTGTCAATATAGCTTTGAAGCTGTAAGAGGAAAGGAATGGTATTTTAGCATTTGGGGTGCTACCGCACATGGTGAGTAGTGAAAGATGGTCTCATTGTTTTGGGCTGAAGGTTACCTGAAAAACGGGAACGCACATCCGTGCTGTATCACCGTCGGCGTCCTGCATCCGAGTGAGCTCGCGGTGCAGGCGCTCGATGCCAGTAACTAATGGAAAAAGGGGCCCGACTCGCGGGTCCAATCAGGGAAGAGGCTTGTCATAATGTTGAAGGGAGCGTCTCGAAAGAGCTAAGAGTGGTTAGGAAAGGAGCCAGGACCTATCCAGGGATGTGGCCTGTGTTCGAGTTAGTACTTAGTCACGGCAAAGATATCCAAGTGTGAGCATTTGTCAAAGGAACAGTGATATATACAATTTTAACATGTAAAAGACCTGACAAAAATAACAGCGCAGCATGTGCTAACCAATAGCCAATTACTGAACGTAACAGTTATGTGAACACATTACTGAGAATGACAGATGCAGTAAATAAGTAGGAGATGTCCCATGGTCTATTCAGGATTCAATCCCGCCATCTGCGAGAAATTAGCCTCAAGTTCATTTAACCCCTTGCTTATTGTCTGAAACTTTTGCATCCATTTGCATTCCCTTATATCCAGAATCGTATTCAAATTACCCCCCCGTGGGCCCAGGGAGATTTTCTCAATGACCACCCAGCGAATGGATTCAGGCAAGTGGTTTTTTTCAATGAAATGATCTACCAAAGGGGCCCCTTGAGTAGAACAGCGAATACGACTGCAGTGTTGAAATATTCGATTTTTTATTTTCTGCTGTGTCTGACCGATATACATAAGGTCACAGGGACACAGAATGGCATAAATCACCCCGCTCGAATTGCAATTGGTCAGTGACTTAAGCTCTATTGTGAGTCCGTTGTACTGCATTTGTTTGATCTCCAAACACATTGGGCAGGCTTTACATTTGGTGCATTTAAAGTGGCCCACTAGTTCTGGTAGATTCCATAAGCTGTGAATCGTGGGTGCTGGTGGGGTTCCTAACAAGGAACGCACCACAAAGTCTCTAACATTCCTGGATCTTTTGAAGGCATGCATGGGGGGAAGGGGAACCCCCAAGACTTCTCCTACCATGTTCCAGTGCTGGTTGACAATTTTGCGAATGGCGTTGCTTTCAGTGCAGAACGTCGTCACACAAATCATTCGGTCCTGGGCTGTGGATCTGGTTCTGGGTTCCAGTAGTGTTGTTCTGTCTTGGAACCAAGCTCTCTTTCTTGATCTCTTGACAAGACGTTGGGGGTAGCCTCGGTCTATGAGTCGACTGATCAGATCATCAGATTCCCTAAAAAAATCCTCCTTGAGGGAGCAGTTCCTGCGTAACCGAAGAAATTGGCCAAAGGGTAAGTTGTCCCTGAGTCCTCTGGTGTGGTGACTCGTATATCGTAATAGGGAATTTCTTTCGGACGGCTTACGATACAAAGTGGTGTACAGGTAACCATCCTTCTCCTTGATGCTTAAATCTAGAAAGTCTATTGATTCTTTGTTGAACTGCATGGTAAATTTAATGTCTTGCGACTGACTGTTCAGCCAGGCCAGGAACTCATTGAGGGTTGACTCTTGACCAGTCCATATTAGGAGGACATCATCAATGTATCGATGCCACGAGGTAATCATCGCTCTGTACGGGTTGTTGTATGAGAGGATACTATCCTGTTCCATTTCTGACATATAGAGAATGGCCAAGTCAGGCGCGAAGGCAGCGCCCATTGCTACTCCTTTACTTTGTTCATAGAAGGCATTTTGGAAAATGAAAAAGTTTCTGGTCATTGCGATTTCTAAGAGTGCCACTAGAAATTCTGTTGGTACTGGGGTGGGTTGTTCCCGACCCTCTAGTACTCGTCTCATGCAATCCAATGCTGGTCTTTGAGGGATGCTGGTATATAGGGAGACGATGTCCATTGTTACCAGGATCTGTTCATTTTTGTTGAATGGTTCATTATCAAGGAGAGTGATGACTTGTGTGGTGTCTCTTAGGTATGTAGAAGTGGCCTCTGCTAATGGTTTGAGGAAGACATCAATGTATTTGCAGAGTGGTTCCAGTAGCGATCCACACCCTGAAATGATCGGTCTTCCCGGTGGTTTAGCTGGGTCCTTGTGGACCTTGGGTAAGACGTATATAGTTGGTATTCTGGGTTGACCCACATTGAGATAATCCGACTCTTTTTTGGAGAGGAAACCCATCTCGAGTGCCTTGGTCGTTATGGCTGTGATGTCTGCGCGTAGTTCTCTAGTTGGGTCTCGTCTTAGGAGTCTGTAGCTGACACCATCAGATAGTTGTGATTGAATTTCTGCTTTGTAATCTTCCACATCTAGTACCACAATCGATCCGCCTTTGTCGGCGGGCTTGATGACCACCGCCTTGTTGTTCTTGAGTGTTTCCAATGCATGTCTCTCCTCCTTTGTGACGTTGTGTCTAACATATTGTTTCTTCTCAATGGTGCGGAGAACGTCTCTCATGACAATACTCTCGTATGTAAGGATTTCATGTGACACCGAAGATGATGTGGGCATGAAGGTAGAAGGAGGTCTCAGGTTAGTGAAGGCCGACATCACTGGGGTCGGTTTATTCCTGAAGAAATATTTCAACCTCACTTTTCTGAAAAATCTTGTCAGCTCAGTCTGTATGTTGAATTTGTTGGGGTATGACGTAGGTACAAAAGATAAACCTTTGCAAAGGATGCTGCTTTCATTCTCAGTTAATGTGTATTTGGACAAATTGATGATTGGATTGGTCCTAACTGGGACACTATTTACCACCTGTAGGTCTTCCTCCGGGTGCTCATCTCCCTGTAGTTCTCTGGTTGGAAGCGTACTTGTTTGGGGGTGCTGTCCCGCTGTCTTCCATCGTCCCAGTTTTGTTGGTTGCCTCCTCTGTTCGAGCGGTTGTTCCATGATCCTCCGCGGCCACGTCCTCTCGGTGGTCTCCATTGACCATCCCCTAAAAAAGGAGGTTGTTGTTCTGGAGGCTGATACCATTGATCCTGTGGTTGGTAATTTGCTCTGGAAGCCGAGTGGTCGTTGTCACTGTCCCCACTGTAGGACGAATCTGAGAAATTCGTGTATTTTCTGGTGCCTCTGTATCCTCCTCTCCCTCGGTTAGAGAACCTGCCTTGATTGTCTTGTCTATAGTAATCCGGTTGTAAATAAGGATAAGTCTTTTTTTGGTCGTAGTATTGGATGTCTTTGGCCAATTTCTCCAATTTTTTGTTTTGAGTTTCAACGTCAAAGTCTTTTAAGTTCTTCTTGAGTCTTTCCAAAGTGTCCTTGGCCTCTGCAAAAGCCGAATGATTGGCTATCTCAGCCCTCAGTTCGTCAATTTCCTTGGTTAACTGTTCGACCTGGTCTCTGGCGGTCTCTACTCCCAGCACCATCCAGTGCCGGGAACAGTTGTTGGCCACGAAGCTGAACCCTTCTTTAAATTTAGGATTATCAACAAAAATGGCGGGTTCGTTGCGGACTTGCAGTCCGATAGGAATGATATTCGCTCTCAGGTAGCCAGTTTAAAAGATGACCATGCAGTTTGGTACGTACCAACTTCTTTTCTAATCTTTCAAGTTTGTTAATTTTTTCATTAAGAGAGTGATCTACACTAGCATTGGTTGTGGTTAAAAAAACCGTCCCAGTGTCAGGCCCGACCAGATTCTTTATGTAATCTTCAGTATAGGATAGGGTCACAAGTTCCATGATGTTGACAGCCTATCTATACAACATTTGTGATTAATCTAGAATGCTATATAAGTATAAGAAAAACCCTCGCAAGGCACTCCTTGCTCAGAGAGTATGAGTATTAACGGGGAAGGCCCTAAACACTCAGGACCTGGGTCCGTGGGTCAGTATAAATAAAGTTTGGTCTGAGTTGAGACAGTATTAAATGGTTTCCAACAAACACACACTCACCATGGAGTTGTTTTTAAAGGATGAGTCGGAAAGAAAGACCAAAAAAAGACTTATCCTTATTTACAACCGGATTACTATAGACAAGACAATCAAGGCAGGTTCTCTAACCGAGGGAGAGGAGGATACAGAGGCACCAGAAAATACACGAATTTCTCAGATTCGTCCTACAGTGGGGACAGTGACAACGACCACTCGGCTTCCAGAGCAAATTACCAACCACAGGATCAATGGTATCAGCCTCCAGAACAACAACCTCCTTTTTTAGGGGATGGTCAATGGAGACCACCGAGAGGACGTGGCCGCGGAGGATCATGGAACAACCGCTCGAACAGAGGAGGCAACCAACAAAACTGGGACGATGGAAGACAGCGGGACAGCACCCCCAAACAAGTACGCTTCCAACCAGAGAACTACAGGGAGATGAGCACCCGGAGGAAGACCTACAGGTGGTAAATAGTGTCCCAGTTAGGACCAATCCAATCATCAATTTGTCCAAATACACATTAACTGAGAATGAAAGCAGCATCCTTTGCAAAGGTTTATCTTTTGTACCTACGTCATACCCCAACAAATTCAACATACAGACTGAGCTGACAAGATTTTTCAGAAAAGTGAGGTTGAAATATTTCTTCAGGAATAAACCGACCCCAGTGATGTCGGCCTTCACTAACCTGAGACCTCCTTCTACCTTCATGCCCACATCATCTTCGGTGTCACATGAAATCCTTACATACGAGAGTATTGTCATGAGAGACGTTCTCCGCACCATTGAGAAGAAACAATATGTTAGACACAACGTCACAAAGGAGGAGAGACATGCATTGGAAACACTCAAGAACAACAAGGCGGTGGTCATCAAGCCCGCCGACAAAGGCGGATCGATTGTGGTACTAGATGTGGAAGATTACAAAGCAGAAATTCAATCACAACTATCTGATGGTGTCAGCTACAGACTCCTAAGACGAGACCCAACTAGAGAACTACGCGCAGACATCACAGCCATAACGACCAAGGCACTCGAGATGGGTTTCCTCTCCAAAAAAGAGTCGGATTATCTCAATGTGGGTCAACCCAGAATACCAACTATATACGTCTTACCCAAGGTCCACAAGGACCCAGCTAAACCACCGGGAAGACCGATCATTTCAGGGTGTGGATCGCTACTGGAACCACTCTGCAAATACATTGATGTCTTCCTCAAACCATTAGCAGAGGCCACTTCTACATACCTAAGAGACACCACACAAGTCATCACTCTCCTTGATAATGAACCATTCAACAAAAATGAACAGATCCTGGTAACAATGGACATCGTCTCCCTATATACCAGCATCCCTCAAAGAACCAGCATTGGATTGCATGAGACGAGTACTAGAGGGTCGGGAACAACCCACCCCAGTACCAACAGAATTTCTAGTGGCACTCCTTAGAAATCGCAATGACCAGAAACTTTTTCATTTTCCAAAATGCCTTCTATGAACAAAGTAAAGGAGTAGCAATGGGCGCTGCCTTCGCGCCTGACTTGGCCATTCTCTATATGTCAGAAATGGAACAGGATAGTATCCTCTCATACAACAACCCGTACAGAGCGATGATTACCTCGTGGCATCGATACATTGATGATGTCCTCCTAATATGGACTGGTCAAGAGTCAACCCTCAATGAGTTCCTGGCCTGGCTGAACAGTCAGTCGCAAGACATTAAATTTACCATGCAGTTCAACAAAGAATCAATAGACTTTCTAGATTTAAGCATCAAGGAGAAGGATGGTTACCTGTACACCACTTTGTATCGTAAGCCGTCCGAAAGAAATTCCCTATTACGATATACGAGTCACCACACCAGAGGACTCAGGGACAACTTACCCTTTGGCCAATTTCTTCGGTTACGCAGGAACTGCTCCCTCAAGGAGGATTTTTTTAGGGAATCTGATGATCTGATCAGTCGACTCATAGACCGAGGCTACCCCCAACGTCTTGTCAAGAGATCAAGAAAGAGAGCTTGGTTCCAAGACAGAACAACACTACTGGAACCCAGAACCAGATCCACAGCCCAGGACCGAATGATTTGTGTGACGACGTTCTGCACTGAAAGCAACGCCATTCGCAAAATTGTCAACCAGCACTGGAACATGGTAGGAGGAAGTCTTGGGGGTTCCCCTTCCCCCCATGCATGCCTTCAAAAGATCCAGGAATGTTAGAGACTTTGTGGTGCGTTCCTTGTTAGGAACCCCACCAGCACCCACGATTCACAGCTTATGGAATCTACCAGAACTAGTGGGCCACTT